>NC_084850.1:124147787-124430025 GCF_033115175.1 Lepus europaeus | reverse complement strand
CGCTTGGTGGTCAACCTGTACCCCGGAAGTGAGGGCTATTCTCTGATGCTCAGGGACGCCGAGACACCCTCTCCAGAAAGCATCCGGCTGCCTTACGACCAGCGGGAGTTCCTCGAGTTCCTGGATGCCGAAGAGTTGCCTCCCGTCTTGGTCGATAGCCTGGAAAGAGCTCGGGCTAACGTCTTTCACCGCGGCTGTGTCCTGGCGGAAGTCCGCGACTACAGGCAGTGCAGCAAGGCGGGGCCTCCCGCTTACCACAGCAAGCACATTCTCCTCCGCCCCACCATGCAGACTTTACTCTGTGACGTGCAGTCCGTGAGCAGCGGCCACGAGGAGTGGACCCAGGAGGACAAGCTCACCCTGGAGAGCCAGCTGATCCTAGCTACAGCAGAACCCCTGTGTCTGGAGCCCTCAGTGGCCGTGGCCTGCGCTACCAACCGCCTGCTGTACAACAGGCAGAAGATGAATACCAGCCCCATGAGGCGGTGCTTCAGGAGGTGTTCTGAGTCCTCGCTGGCTCAGCGGCAGCAGCAGCAGCTGGCCCCCCGTCCTCCCGTCCCTGAGCCCAGAGGATCGCCTGGGTCCGGAAGCCGGGAGGCCGGGGGAGCAGCTCCCCATTCGCCCGACCTGCGAGCTCCGCAGGCAGAAGGTGACCTAGGCGCGTGGAAACAGGCACCCGGCGACTTGGCTGTGCCTTCCGACGTGGACGTGCAGAAATGCACTCGAGGGGAAGGGTCTTTCAGCTCCGATGACTCCCCACGCACCATCTGGCCAGCTCCGGAGGAAGATGACTGTGAGCTCGCGGGGGAAGCCGGCCCCGGGTCCTGGGCCACGAAGCTGAGCGTCATGCAGTCGCTTAACGATCCCGTGTTCTGCGACACAGCCCCACAGTGTAAGCGAGCCGGGTGCGGAGATGGGCTGTGTCCTCCCCTCCTCCCCGCAGACCCGCGTGCCCAGGGTGTCCTGCATGGTGTAAGGTGGATGCCCGGGTGGCGGCGGTCAGCAGCGGGCCCCGGGCTGCAGGAGAGCCGCCTGTGCAGGCCGGCGGCCTGTTGCCCCAGTGGCTCAGCGGCTGTCTCCTCACCCTGTTCGGGGAAGCCACTGGAAGAGGGCATGGCTGGCTGTGCGGGGCGGGGCTCCACGCGGGGACAGGGAGTGAAACGTGGGGCTGGCCAGGTGTGTCCTCCCGCCAGCTCAGGGAAGCGCTGCTCCGGTTGCAGGGGTGCTGCCCGAGGGGCAGGCAGCCTGCTTATGTCAGCTCCCCCTGCTCCTTTTCCTGCACCCGCCCCGCCTCCAGTGCTTCCTCTGGCTCCGGATTCTCCCCCTGTTCCCTCGGCTTTCCCGGACCCTCTCCCTGACCCCCCGCTGGATCTGTTCCTTTATTTTGTTCCAGCTCCTGCCCCCACTCCTGCTCCTCCTCCTGAACTGGCGCCCACTCCTGCTGTGGACGCAGCTTCTCCTCCTCCACTTGTTACTGCTCCTGCTCCTCTTCCTGCTCCTGAGCCGGCTGCTACCCCCACCCCTGCCCACGCCCCTCTTCCTGCCCCTGCCCCGGGGCCTGCACCTGGTCCTCCTCCTGCCCCTGCCCCGGGTCCTCCTCCTGCCCCTGCCCCCGCCCCTGCCCCCACCCCTGCTCCTACCCCTGCCCCTGGTCTTCCTCCTGCCTCTGCCCCTGGTCTTCCTCCTGCTCCTGCTGCTGGTCCTCCTCCTGCCCCTGCCCCTGGTCCTCCTCCTGCCCCTGCCCCTGCCCCTGCCCCTGCCCCTGCCCCGGGGCCTGCTCCTGGTCCTCCTCCTGCCCCTGCCCTGGCTCCTCCTCCTGCCCCTGCCCCCTCCCCTGCCCCCACCCCTGCTCCTACCCCTGCCCCTGGTCTTCCTCCTGCCCCTGCTGCTGGTCCTCCTCCTGCCCCTGTTCCTGGTCCTCCTCCTGCCCCTGCCCCTGCCCCTGCCCCTGCCCCGGGTCCTGCTCCTGCTCTTCCCCTTGCCCCTGTTCCTGGTCCTCCTCCTGCCCCTGCCCCCTCCCCTGCCCCCACCCCTGCTCCTACCCCTGCCCCTGGTCTTCCTCCTGCCCCTGCTGCTGGTCCTCCTCCTGCCCCTGTTCCTGGTCCTCCTCCTGCCCCTGCCCCTGCCCCTGCCCCTGCCCCTGCCCCGGGTCCTGCTCCTGCTCTTCCCCTTGCCCCTGTTCCTGGTCCTCCTCCTGCCCCTGCCCCCGCCCCTGCCCCCGCCCCTGCCCCTTCTCTTCCTCCTGTGCCTGCCCCCATCCCTGCTCCTACCCCTGCCCCTGGTCCTCCTCCTGCCCCTGTTCCTGGTCCTCCTCCTGCCCCTGTTCCTGGTCCTCCTCCTGCCCCTGCCCCTGCCCCTGCCCCTGCCCCGGGTCCTGCTCCTGCTCTTCCCCCCGCCCCTGCCCCTGATCTTCCTCCTGCCCCTGCCCCTGGTCCTCCTCTTGTCTCTGCCCCTGCCCCTGCCCCTGCCCCCTCCTATCCCACTTTTGCTTCTACTCCCACTGCTGCACAGCGCAGAGTTCGCAGGAAGTTGTCTGCAGGTCCCCGTCGACCAGTCAGCACGCTGCTTCCTGCCGGCCCCACCCCAGCCAAGTCATCGCAGAGACCCCCAGCCACCCAGGTCCTGGCCAGGTCCAGCGGCGGGAACGTCGTGAACGTGGGGGCCGTGGCCCCTGGAGTGCCGGCAGTGGTGAGTGACTCAGTGCCTGCTGCGGGCCGTCTCGGTGCAGCCCGGGCCAGCACAGCCATCAGTGGCCTGACACCCTCTGCAGGGCAGCTGCCGAGCGCACTGCCTGAGGCCACAGAGCCCTGTCCACAGGCCCAGGTGAGCCTTCAGCTGGTTTTAAACAGCCCTGCCACTGTGCTGCAGCTGCAGCTGCCGTGTGGCTCGTTCATTCTGAACTTGCAGCAGCAGCCACAGCAGCCACAGCGGCCACGGCGGCCACGGCAGCCACAAAGGCTGCAGCAGCCGCCGCCACCCCAGCTCTGTCAGGTGGCTGTCCAACAGCTTCAGCCACCTAGGGCTTCTCAGCCCCCACAGCCCGTGCCCCAGGGCTCTGGCCCAGGCGCGGGCCAGCAGGTATGGGCTCTGGAGGCTCAGCAAGCCCTTCTCATCAGCATCGGCCAAGCCAGAGGTGATGTGCCGCCCCAGACAACCGTGGCGGGTCAGCTTGGCCCTGCCCAGGGACGAGCTGGGCAGAGCCTCCCCCAGCAGCAGTCCCGGCTCCCCTCCACCTTGCAGCCGCCAGGGTTCCAACTGAGGCAGCAGCGCAGGCCCGTGGCACCAGCCACAGCCCAGGAGGCTCAGCCCTGTCCGCAGGTGAGGAGCACACACCAGTCCAAAGGGAAAGCCCGGAGGAACAGCACAGCGCCCCCGCCTTCCTGAGCCCTGCGTGGCTGTCTCTCTTGTAAACACACACACAGCAGCCCTGCCTAGAGGCGTTCCGAGGCTCCGCTTCACTCTTTCACCTGTGGCCAGTGTGTCGGCATTTTACATTTTCAGGTCCAAGCTTGCGGTCTGCCCAAGCTCCGTCCCTGGGTTTCTATGGAACCAGGGCATGCCTTTAGGAAACTAAGGAGCTTTGGCTCACGTTGTTCCCTTTTGTTACTGTAGTTATCCTTATTACTAGCTTCGTCCAGACAGCCCCGAGCTTCCGGTGTCTTTGCAGCGACAAAATTGCAATACCAAGGTTTAAGTGGCTGTTTTAGCAAGATGAGCTGTTGCACAGAATTCTTGATTGTCATAAGAAACCAAGTGTGCCACGCAGGCATTTTTAGGTTGCGGTTCAGTAGCATTTAGTCCGTTCCCATGGTCATGTGACAGAGCCCTAGGATTTGCATCTCGCAGAAGGGAAACTTTGCACCCATCTGACCCCGACCGCCCAGTCCCCCTCCCCCAGCCACCCCCTGCTTTCTGCCCTGAGGTTGACCAGGCCGGGGAGCTCGGGATAGGGGCGTCCTACGCTAGTCGGCGCTTTAGGCCTGGCTTACTGCAGCCAGCCTGGTGTCCTAGGCTTCTGCAGTGCTGTGCCAGGTCACAGGCAGCCAGTGCTATTACAGACACACAGAATGGACGGAAGAGCCCTGTGAACCCTGAGGACGTCTTTCAGAGGAGTGCAGTTGGTATTGATTTAGTCTAGCAGCGTTGTGCATAGTGGATGAAGTGTCATGTGTAGAAGTCTAAAATAGAGCAATAAAATCTAAAGAAAGTACCCCACAGTGAGGCTTGTCACCCTGAGCCCGAGTCCATGGGACATCTGCCGCCCCGCGCAATGGGACAGGCGGCAGATTTGCCTGTGTGACAGTGCCAGGCCTCTCCAGGCTCCACTGCGCTCAGTGCCCCACAGAGCCCAGCTCTCCTCCTCCAGGCCGCAGCCGTGGCCTGGAGAAGGCACCCGTGCCATGTCTCAGCTTCTCCCTCCCTGTAAGACCATTTCCCTGCTCAGAGCACCAGGTTATGTGCACACAGTTACAGGTAACCAGTTAGAAACTGATTCTGGTGATTTAGCTCTCACGTGCCTTTGGCCTTGTTGAGATTCTCGAGTGTGACCGCCCCCTTTCCTTCCCCCTTCCCTTCCCCCTTCCCTTCCCTTCCCTTCCCTTCCCTTCCCTTCCCTTCCCTTCCCTGTTTATTCATCATCAAGTGTCCAGCAGTCCCTGCTCCCTCAGATGGCTTTCTGCTCTTTCTTGGTTCATGGGGACTCAAAAGAACCCTGAACTTTTCTGTCCCCTTTCTCCCTCTTTTTAAAAACTTGAGGTATAGTACCTCACAACCATTTTAAAGTACCTTTCCATGGCATCCAGCAGTTCCCAGGGTTGTGCCACCACCACCTCTGTCTAGTTCCACACATTTTGAGCATCTCACAGGACATCCCCGTGCCTGTTAAGCCCTGGGTCATCACCGTCCCCTTGCCCCCAGCCACTGGCAGCCACCACTGTGCTTTCTGCCTCTAGGACATATTTCCTGTGTCTGACCCATTTTATTTGCCATACTATTTGGAGGTTCATTGCCATGGTCTAACGTATCACTGTACTGCAGTCCTTTTTATGGTTTAGAACTGTTCCATTGTTTGTATTTCATACCATCTCTTTCTCAGTTCATCCATCATTGAACACTTGGGTTGCTTCTGCCTATTCTGACATTGATAGTACTGATACCAACATTTCTGTACCTCTGTTAGTTCTAATGCCTCTTATAGTTTGCTCTTACTTGAAAGGGCAACCCTGCCCACATAAAATTTGTTATTCTAAGTACACGTTTATGGTTTATTTGCATTTTGCCCTACCAAGAAAAGGAAATTTGGCCTGGCTGTTCAGAAGGAGATTAGTGAAGAGACAGGTAACTGGTGATTCTGGTTGGATTAACCTGCCTACCCTCATGTGCCACTTAAAATGCTGTTCAAGAAAGTTTCAGGCCACTCAAGCAACCCCACAGATCTGCGTCTGACACTGAGCCCCTTCGAGCATTTTGCAGACAGTTGCGAACAGTGCCTGGGCTTGCACGAGTGAACCTGTGTGGTGTCCTGCTGCAGTGAAGAGTCATGCTCAGCCTTCCGAGCCAAAGAGAGCTGGACCTGGAATGTAGCCAGATTTGTTTACTGCCTGCCATTGCTCTCTGCCCTTTCCAGTACTACAGCGAGTCACCACCTGAACTTGTGCTTGAGTGATGGGGCCTTCCCTTACCCAAGCAGGAAAATAAATTCAGCTTTGCTTCGAACTTCTCTCTGGCCATGCTTGTTTATTTTCTTCTAATGATCCCTGTCTGTCTGGTACTTTGATGCAAGGTTCCTTTTGTGGATAATAGCTGGCTACATTTTGTAAATAAACCTTTGATTTATTTTCGTGTCAGGGAAACCTGGATGCTCCTCCAGAGCAAATCTGTCCTCTTATCAAACATTAATTTTCTGCAGGCTGAGTCTTCAGGGCTCAATTGCAGGACATGGTAGTGAGGTGTTTGAGTGAAAACAGATGGCCCCACAATGTTTTGATGGTTGCTAGAAAAGGTGGTCCTGCCAATGAACATCTGAGAAAGTCCAGGGTGGCCCAGTGCGGTAGGACATATCTGGCAGAATGGGGGCTTTGTCACAGGGAGGAGGTAGGGGACAGGATTATATTCCTTGAGCATCCTTGTAAGTGACTGGGAGAGTCTAGCTGCAGGGCAGCGCTGTCCCATAGAACTACAATGTGAGCTCCCATATGGAATTGTAAATTTCCTAGTAGTCACCTTTTGAAAAGTAAAAAGAAATAGAAGAAATCAGTTTTAATAATGAAATTTACTTTATTCATCTAAAATATTTCTATGTTAACAGTGTTTTAAAATTACTAATGAAGTAGTTTACATGTTTTTTTTTTTCTGTTTTCAAACTCCAGACACTGTTTCCAGTTAGATGCTAAATTTTAATCAGAAACACTTAATGTGTATTTTATTTTTTATAAAATTTACAGTGGAAAATGCAGGCTTAGCTTTCAAACATACTTAGAAGTTTTCCAATAATTGAGTCAGGTACCAGTTTTTAAATATAATGAAAAGTAAATGAAAATTTTAAGTCAGTTCGTCATTCTCACTGGCAAAACTTCAAGTGCTTAATAGCCACGTATAGGGGCTGGTGCTGTGGTGTAGTGGGCTAAGCCTCCACCTGTGGTTGCTGGCATCCGATAAGGGCATTGGTTCTAGTCCTGGCTGCTCCACTTCTGATCCGGTTTTCTGCTATGGCCTAGGAAAGCAGTGGAAGATGGCCCAAGTGCTTGGGCCCCTGTACCCACATGGGAGATACAAAAGAAGCTCCTGGCTCCTGGCTTGGGCCTGGCCCATCTGTGGCTGTTGTGGCCATTTAGGGAGTGAACCAGTGGATGGAAGGCCTTTCTCTCTGTCTCTCCCTCTCTCTGTAACTCTACCTCTCAAATAAACAAAATCTTCAAAAGAAAAAGTTCTAAAAGTTTTTTAAAAAAATAGCCATATGTGGCTCCTGACTGTCTAGGTCTGGAGGGAGTGAGGCAAGACAGATGAAAGAGAGCCTTATGTCTGAACTGGGTTCCAGCTCTTGAGATCTGGGAGCTTTATCAGGGCACACAGTGCAGTGAGAGTGATGATGGTGATTCCAAGTGCTTGTCTGGCATTCCCTGAATTCCTTGTGGCCTGTGGTCATCTGAGCTGGAACCTGCAGATAGAAATCAAGGGGCCTCAACCATGAGGCAAGGAGGGTGGTAGAGATGCATATTCAAGGATCAGCCTTTTGCCAGGCTTAGCACAGCCATGGGCAAAATGTCTATGAGGAAGACACTAACCATCCTACCTGTACCCCAAGCAACTTGGAAGCTGAGAGAATGGGAGCAAGGAGATCCCCACCCTCTCTTTCACTCTTTGCTCCTCCTCCTGCTCATCTTCTGGAATTTTAGTTCCTCAGGCACAGATGAAACCAGATCAGAGATGAAATAAAAAAAAAAAAAAAAGAAAGAAACCAGATCAGCCCTGAGCTGAAAACTGCAGGAGCTGGACAATGGGTATATGGAGGCTCATTATAATATTCTGTCTACTCTGGTATATAACTGAATAGGCTATATTACATACATATATCTTTGAACAGTCAAGTTTCTGATCTTCTTAAAGCCTCTGTAACACACTTTTCCCCACCACCACCTCCATCTTGTACCTGAAGTCCTGCCAGGCCTCAGCCCTCCTCCTGTCCTCTGGCTTCCCTGTCTTACTGCCATAGCCCTTAGCCGCAGGCAGCAAAGGGTGTAGGAGTTAATTGTTAAATTCAGTTCAACAAGTTCCTCATTAGGGACAAATTACCTGAGTTTGAAATCTGCTAATTTTCCAATCAGAGTGAGTGTTTGCACTTGTGATTTGGAAATAATTACCATATGGTAAAAGCAAAACCAATGTGGGGATTAAAGTAAAGGCAAGGGAGGACAGGAGCTGATTTTGGCTTCTTCCCTGGAAACCCAGGTTAGCATATGCAGGATTAGCTGAAGTGCTTCTCTGTTGGGGTGGGGAAAGCTCACCTGTAGCTCTGTTTTGCAAAGGATGTTTACTTCATGTGCTAATACCCCTGAAATGTGGCCTTGGCCTTTGGCCTTCCCAGGCCAGAACTGGATGGGGGAGAGAAGGGCCTTTTGAATTTAGCTATTTCATCTAAAATACACCTGTACTTTTGTTTAAATCTGAAGCTTCCGTATGAGTTACAAAAATAAAAACATGACTTTGGGGGCAGAGATGATGAGACTGAATGTTATTTGGGTAATCTCACAACAAATGTATTAGGGAAAGTTCTTCTGAAAAGCATGTGAAGAATCAGTGAGAGCTGCAGAATACCGTTGTGATCTTAAGTGTAGAAATCTGGGTCATTCACTTTCCCTGTGTTGTCCCGAGTACATTACCGGGTCTAAAGCTTTGGAAACCCATAGTGAAAAATAGTCAGGTATTCATGTAATTTACAAGCCATGGCAGAAAAACTCACGAGACATCGCTTTTGAAATTTGTAGCCAGGAAAAGCTTGGTTTGCCCCTGAGAAGGCAATACCCTTCCTCCTTTCTGATAACTTGAATTGAGCAAGTTCTCCCTTTGCACCTCACCTGCCAGGAAACTCAAAACCAAATGTGAAGCTCAAATCATTGAGTTCACATTCATGGTTAGCATTTCAGCACTGCTTGTGGTCCTTATTTTTATTTCTCTAGTTTTAAAATTTTATTTAGTTATTTTCATCATAATTTGAGAGAGAGAGAGAGAGAATGAATCTGTCTTCTACCTGTCGCTTCACTCCCCAAATGCCTGCCACAGCCAGAGCTGGGCCAGCATGAAACCAGAAGCCTGGAACTCAATCCTGGTTTCCTATGTGGGTGGCAAGGGCCCAAGTCCTTGAGTCATTGCCAGTCTCCTCTCAGGATGTGCATCAGCAGGAATCTGGATGAGAAGCTGAGCAACTGGATCCAGGCACGCTGATACGGCATGCGGGCATCCAAAGCAGCTGCCAAACCACTCACTGCAGCAAATGTGCGCCCCCTAAAAATGGGTTGTTTGTCATAGATGATGTTAAGTTTTTCATTAAGGAAAACTGAGAACAAGAGCCTCCCTTACATGGATGAACACACACATAAAGAGCAGCTTCTATTAATTGATGTGCGTTGCCTCTCATCTTTGCAACAATGCAGTTGTAATGCTCCCGAGGGATTATTAGCCTTACTTGCAAAGGAAGAAACTGAGTCCGATAGGACTTCCTGAGGCAGTCAGGCTATTAAGTGGCACACTTAACAGTCGAGCTCCCTTCTGTCTGCTTCTGAAGTCCATGCCTTATGTCTGCGCATGCATATCGGATGGGTGGGTGAGTTTGTTTAGTGGTGGACGGTGTATGTGAACGCATTTGACTTTTTCCAATCATTGGTTCCAACTATGTGGCGCCAAGTCCCTTTCCCCATCCTTTAATGACACCTTGGGCATGTCTCATAGATTCCTGAGCTCTCTTGCTTAGTGAAGTTGACAGTCCCAATTACAATGTCTCCATCGTCACCTCTGGGCCGGAGAAGGGAGAAGGGAAAGAGAGATCTTGCTGTGTAAATGGTTCTTTTCCAGGTCTGATGCTGTGATCTGAGTGGGGGGGGGGGTCTCCCTCAGGGGGCTGTTCTGATTTTCTGAGGCAACAGTGTTCATATTCTCCCGGGTCCCCCCACCCGCACCGGGGCCTCCCGCAGAGCGGCGCTCTCAGCCTGGCGATCCTCCATCTGGAGCCTTGGGAATTGCTGAAGCCTTTTCCCGCCTTCTACGGGCTGTGCGGACCTGTGATCAAGGTGGAAGTCCTGCTCTCACGGTTTCTTTCCAGGCGCACCGGCTCTCAGTACCTTTGGAGTCTCCTACGTTCAGCTATTTCTGGACCACACGGGGGCACCAGACTCCAGGTTCAGATACAACACACACCCACACCCTCAGAGATTATTTGCCACTTGTTCTAGAATTCTCTCCCTGAGAGTTCCAAAGGTTCCCGTGGGACTTCGCGGGCCCATGCAGCTCACCAAGAGCCCAGGCAGGAAACTGGATGCCAGCTTCTCCTTCTCGGCCCTCCCCACTGTCCTTGGGCGACTCCATGGCTTTCCCTTAGGCAGGTCTTGGCTTGGGGGAGCAGGAAAGTCCCGCATTCTTTCACTCTCCCCTGCCCTTGCCCCAGCCACACTTAGCTCCTCTCCTGCGAGCTCCTCCTGCGAGCCCAGAAAGCAGCAGGGGTGAGGGAAAGTCAGAGTCCAAATAGGGCCATTTTTTGCGCTCTCTGTATTCCGAGGAGGCCACGGCCGCCGGCTGCTGCTGTTTGCGGCCTTTGTTTTGGAAGTGGCAGCGAGCACCCGATGGGTTTTGTGCCCAGCGTTAGCAACCCGGCTACAAGAGAAAACGTCCCCGCTCCTGCACGCGCATGCGCAATGTTTCCCAGTCGCCTACCAAACTTCCTATTCCTCTTAATTTTGACCTCCCAGAATTACCGTCGGAAAAGAGAAGGAGGAGAGAGGAGGCCCAGAGCCAGTGGGTCAGTTTTTCGAACGACTGTTTCAAGTGAGTTGGACCAATTCCAGAGAGTGCCTTGGGAGACTGGAGTGAGTCCGCGCGGGGGGTGGGGGAGCGAGGGCGAGGGGTGGGTGCGCACACAGAGGGGTGGTGGGGGGCAGCTGGGGAAGCGGCTCAAGGCCAAGGGGGCAGTCTCTGACTTGGGGAAGCGACCTTCGCTCAGGAGCCGGTAAGCTGTGAAGCAAACAAATCCCTCAATGGCCCGCCCCTTTCCAAGCAGGAGTACTTCGGGGTCTGGGAGGCGGCAGTACGGACATGGAGGTGAGAGGGGAGAAGGTGGTCATAGTAAGGGTTGTTTGGAGCTGTGCGTCTTCTTCATGCTTTTTGCAAAACCAGTTATTTTGAAATTACTGTTTGGCAGTGCTTGGAGAATGGGACATTGGAAGTTGAGCCTTGGAGGCCTTTTTATAGGCACTGGCAAATGCTAAGGGCCTGGGTAAAACCATGGCTCTGGCTGCCCCTGGTCGGTGTGGAACGGTAGCATTGAAGGAGAGGAGGTCGAGGGGCCGAGGGCAGAGCAATTAGAAGGATCACCTGTGTGGGTGCTCAATCTTACCTGCATCCTGTTGGAGAGAATGACAATGCGTCAGGCCCTAGAACCTCCAAGATATGGTGGGCAGTTGACTTTTCACAATGCATAAGGAGAGAGGTTTGGTTGTGGAGGTCAGGGAGATGAAGATGACCCTTAAAACTGGCTGTTGGAAAAGCCTTCACTGTTCGTTAGTTTTTAAAGTGTTGAAAGTGTGCTTGTATGCAAGGCATTTTGCTAGGTACCTGGGGAGGAGTAAGGCACCTTCTCCATTCATAGTGGGATGACAGTCTACTCGGGGACAGGAGGGAGATAGACAAATGACAGCAAGTCAAGGAGACTATGTCAAATACTGGTAAAGAGAAATCTTGATGAGACTGGAGAAGCCCTCACAAAGGAAGATCTTAGCTCAGATTTCAGTTACTGAGGGAGTATGGGAAAGAGGGTCTTCTAGGCACAGGAACAGCATGTGCAAAGGAGTCGTGGAGGTGGTGAGTGCAGAGGAAAAATTATAGTGTGGTGTGCCTATAGAGGGGAAGCAAAGAAGGCTGAAACCAAGGCTGACTCCACAGCATGGATCATCTTGGTAATTTAAGTGACATAGACTCTCCTGTTTAAATGCGCTTTTTAAAAGTTGTTTATTGGGGCTGGTGCTGTGGTGTGGTAGGCTAAGCCTCCACTTGTGGTGCCTGCATCCCATATAGATGGTGGTTCAAGTTCCAGCTGCTCCACTTCTGATCCAGCTCCCTGCTAATGTGCCTGGGAAAGCAGTGGAAGATGGCCCAAGTCCTTGGGCCCATGCACCCATGTGGGAGATCCAGTAGAAGCTTCTGGCTCCTGGCTTCAGATTAGCCCAGCTCTGTCCATTGTGGCCATTTGGGGGGTAAACCAGCAGATGGAAGACCTCTCTGTCTTTCCCTCTCTATGTCTATAACTACCTTTCAAATAAATAAAATCTTAAAAAAAAGAAACCATAAAAGTTACTAATTTGGGAGAGAGTGAGAGCAAGTATACTCCTGCTGGTCCACTACCCAAATGCCCACCTTGGCTGAGCCTGGGTCAGCTAGGGTCCATGCCAGAAGCCAGAAACTCAGTCCATGTGGTGGCAGGGACACAATCACTTGAGCTATCACCTTGACTTCCAGGAGCAGGAACCTGTAAACCCTACTATTTGAGTAAGGAATAAACCGAGTCAAGGGCTTTTAACATCTTTGTGCTTAAAGGCAGAGAAGGAAATTCTAAAGCTCTTCTTCCACTTAACAAAGAACTCTAATAGAAATATTTGTTGCCTCACAGAAAATAGAATTGACCATTTAAGTATTATTATTAGAACAATGCATGATCTTCCTTTTGGCCTTTTGCCATTGTGGGCGCTTGCTGCCCTGCGCCTCCAGGGCACGTGGCCTTTGGGCCACCGTCCCCATGCTTCCTGGCCTACATGCTCCTCCACGTGGCTGGCTCCTGGTACTTAGTATGAACCCAGATTTCCTTCGGTTTTAGATAGGGCCTTCACTTTCCTATGCATTTCTCCCACTGAATAAGAAGCTTAAAAACTAAAAAAAATACAAAACAACAACAACAACAAAAAACAAGAAACAATACATTATTAATAAGGACCCAGAGTTACAGACCTTTCAGTGTTGTTATAGATCCCATTTTACAAGACGTATTGATAAACTCTGGGATCCAGGTATCTTAAGGCATACATTTCTTTACAAAATAACACTTCCAAGGACATTTTTACAGGAACAGAAGGCAGATTACGACTATGGCCTTTTGCTCAAGCCTGCACACTGCCCAGGGGGGTCGGAAAGGTAATGGACTCCGTGTTCCCAATTGTAATTTTACACACAGAACTGTTGTGCCGCATAAGTGTTTGCTTTCCCTGCACACTCAAGGGAAGAGGGAACCTCCTCCTTCTATCTTTTTCAAGTTGGGGACGGCAGTTTCAAGGTTAAGCATTGAAATTCCAAGAAGTTTTGATCTTACAGTATAGAAAAGGAAAAGGCTATGGAGAAGTCAAATATTAAATATGAGGTAGATAATATTAGGGTGAACCATATGAAATTGCTAATATTTGACAGTTTCATTTGGTTGAGTCTAATAGCTACAGTTTTGGAGTCAAACTGCAGATGAGGAATATGAAGTGAATTTGGTAACTTTTGAGGAGCTGCCCCTGGGCAGAGAATGCTGTGATTGGAGCTGTGGTTTAGCACAGTTTATCTGGTAGGAATGCAAAGGAAGGACTGGAGGGATATATCCTGCAGATAAAACCATACTTATGTTCAATTCATCAGTATTAAAATAATACCATAGATCGATCCATAGTGTAAATCCCTTGAAAAGATAAATTAGCATTAACCTTTTAAGTTAAAGACTAAGAGTTTTAATCTCTCCTCGGTGGTAAGCCATCATTGAGCTACCATTGGCAGACTGTCAAAGTGGACTTTTATGATCCAGTAGATGTTATACAGACTTGAGTTTAAAATACACACACACACACACCCCTACGTTAGGAAAGGATATATTTTCAAGCTCATGGCTTGCCATCCCATGCACACAGCCTGTTGAGACCCCCTTTCTCAAACAAATCCTTTTGAGAAGCAGAGATTTGAGTCTACAGAGTAATACTTTGCGTGGCATTACTGTTTTTAGTGCTTTTTCAAGGACAAGGCCAACTGACAATGCCTAACATCCCATGGCCTTGTGAGCTATTCATGTGGGCTGGTGTGGCAGGCCTGTGGTCACTTTCCGGCGTCTCAGAACAAACTGAAGTCCCAGTATAGGCTCCGGAGCAGGGAATGCTCTTATCTCATTGCTTCTCAAATTAGAGCATGCATCAGAATCACTGTGGTGGTGGGGAGCTTGTTAAAACATAGACTGCTGAGTCCCAGCCTCTGAGTTTCTGATTCTGTATGGCCAGATCTTTGGCCTGGGAATTTGCATCTTTAGTTAATTTGCATAGATGCAAATTGTGGATGCTGTTGGTCCTGGGACTGCACTTCTGAGAACCAGTGCTCTCCTCTATGGGGAATAACATGAATATAGCAGTGAGAAGGGTGCTGTGTCTGAAGAGAGAAAGAGAAGCATGAAAGCTTAAAAAAGAGGAGAATATTCAGATAACTGAAGTCATCCAAGAAGGTCTGCGGGTTAGCATCTCTAAGTTCCTAGATGTTGTTGCTGCTGCTGCTTTTGGACCAGAGACCACCCACACTTTGAGAACCATAGTCTGAGTGTCAGTGACCTGACTGCCCTCCAAGGAGAGTGCAGTATTTCCAAATTAGAGCCTGAACTATTCTTAAAGGAGCCTGTTCAAATGCTAGGGTTCTCTGGGCAGAATGCCAATTGTCTCTCGGACTCAATACCTTGTCTTAGTGAAATGGGTAGAAAAGACGAGAAGGAGTCTATGGGAGGAGAGGAGAGGAAAGGTGGAAGAGAGAGGATGTAAGGGGGGGGGTGAAGGGAAGAAGACAGCAGAAGTCTTGGATCAGCTAATCTCTTGCTGGAGATCCATTGGTTTCTAAGTCACCAGAGGGGGGCCATAAATCCATGTGAGTATTTTAAGCAATAGAGAAAATAGGGAACTCTCAAAGATGATGGTCTAGACACAGTGCTACTGTGGTTAGTTTCAAACCATTGGCCATGTTTGTTGTATTAAAGCATTCTTTTGGAAAAGAAAAAACACAACCATTACTCTTGGATCTGAAAATCCTTGGAAACAGGAGCGCCTGGGTTTTATACCATCAACTTGCTTTCTGAAACAGCGTTCACTTCATAAAAATACTGTTTTCATTTGTTTGCTGTTCCTGGGGAAGGAGTGCCAACTCCAAAGTTACTTCCTGAAGTTAAAAATGATGTGAGTACATTCCTACCTAATAATAACATAAAAGAGTATGTTAGTTTTTTAAGATTTATTTATTTATTTGAAAGAGAGAGAGAGAGATCTTCTATCCACTGGTTCACTCCTGAAATGGCCTCAATAGCTGAGCTGGGCCAGACTGAAGCCAAGAGCCTGGAAGTCCATCCTGGTTTCCCACGTGGATGACAGGGGTCCAAGTACTTGGGCCATTTTCCGGTGCCTTCCTAGGTATGTTAGCGGGAAGCTGGATCAGAAGTGGAGCAGCCAGGACTCAGAATTGGCACTCTGATGTGGAATGCCAGCAGAGCAAGTGGTGGTTTAACCCACTGTGCCACAATGCCAGGCCCAATACCTTCTTTATTTTATCAAGGATGAGCTTGCAAGGTCTGAAGTATTGGTTTCTTGTCAATACCAAAAGAACGGATGTGAGGACACTTTAAAAAGTTCATAGAAAGTACGTATTATCTTTTAATTCCATTTTCCCGCTGACATTCTGAAGAACCCTCTTAGTTACAGCAGAGAGGAGTGCTAGAGTGAATGGATGGGTAAAGATATCTCCATCTGATCACACTCTGAAATTATAGGGCTGTTGGGAAAATATTATTAAGTCTTCCAGAGAACTAGCAACATTCTAGTTCCCATCCATTTAATCGTTTCTGAAACAAAGGAAAAGCTAAGTCACAGGAAAGAATATGGGTCTTGTTTTTAAAAGTTCCCATGATGAGTTTAATATGGTAATCAGCCACTGAGATTATTAAGGGATTAAGCAATTTAGTAGGGAAAATCTGCTTCACAATCAGTACTGTAACCCCCAGATACCATTTATCCCTGCTGCTCTCTCGTACCTAGGACCATGCTCCAAACCCAGAATGATTCTTGACTTAATCAGAGCTCTGCACTGCATTCCATTTCCTGTTGCAACCTGTCAGTGGAGGATGGATTCAGTTGCATAAGTAATACCATATGAATAGGAGTACAGATTTGATTTTTTTACCTATTACTTAACAGAAAATTGTCTTCAGAAAAGAACACCAGCAACATGTCCTTTCTAGGCAAGATAATGCTTAATATGCTTCCACTGGTCATATGCAGAGAACCTTTCAATCAAAATTTCCATTCGAAGAGTCAAGGTCAATGTTACTGCAAATCTATAACTAAAGTTACCAGATTTAGCAAATAAAAATATAGGTTGCCCAGTTAAATTGAATTTCAGGTAAACAGTGAATAATTTTTTCAACTAAAACTTGAGCCCTCATATGGATATTCAAATTTAATTCAGTTAAATTTAAATAAAAATTAAAATACAGTTCGTTGGTTTCACAAGCCAATGTCAAATGCTTTGGTGGCTAACATGTTGGATGGTGAAGCTTTGTGCAGGTTATAGCAATTAAGGTGTCCAGGTCTCACATCAGAGTGCATGGGTTTGAGGCTCAGTTCCTCTCTGACTCCAGCTTCCTGCTAGTGCAGACCCTGGAAGGCAGCAGTGATGCCTCAAGTGATTAGGTTCCTGTAACCCATGTGGGACACCTGGATTGAGTTCATGGCTTCCTGCTTTGACCCTGCCTAGTCCCAGACAAATTTGCAGGCATTGTGGGTGTAGACCAGTGGATGGACCTTGGTCACTTTCTGTCACTCTGCCTCTCAAATAGATAAAGAACATTTCCATCACACAGAAAGTTCTTTTGACAGTGCTGCCAAGTCCCCAGCACATAGCTTAAGTTTGCAGGCTCTTGACATACTAGCTCTTCTTCCTTCACATGTAAAGATGCAGGTGATCTGCCATTGAATTTGGAACAGTCCAAAGTTGTACCTGTTAGCAGGGCTGATTGATCAGTGCTGTGCAGACCAGTTGTTAAATTTGCTGACTAGCACTCCTCGTGAGGGAGACAAATGCTTTGTGTTTGTTTAGGGCTTTGCAGGTAATGAAGCATTTCCAAGTCCACACAAGAACTCTGGGTGTAAGCAGGCCCATGAGAAAAGTGAGAATGAGAACATGAAACCAGTTCCAAAATGAATTGCCTTTTCTGTAGTGCAGGTTCTCACACTTGAGCCGCCATCAGAATCCCCCGGAGGGCTCATTAAAACACAAATTCCTGGGCCCCGCTTCAGAGTTCCTGATTCAGTAGATCTGAGTTGGGGCTCAAGAATTGGTGTTTCTCACAAATATCCGGTTTAGAAATGCCGGTCTGGGAACCATCCTTTTAAAATTACTGCTATTGTGATGTGGCCCTGCCCCAACCTACTTATATAATGAGTTTGGGCTTTTTGTTTCTCTGAACCAGTGGACTCCTCCTCACTGTTAGGGCTGCTTAGATGAGCTACATCTGTTCACTAACATGGATCATTATTTTATTTGTGTATGTGTGCACACAACTTTTATCTATTGCTGGTTTGACAGTAAATTTAAATGAGAACAGCTTGGAGCAGGTGCTGTGGCATAGCGGGTAAAGCTGGTGCCTGCAATGCTGGCATCCCATATGGCTGCTGGTTTGAGTCCTGGCTGCTCCACTTCCGATCCAGCTCTCTGCTATGGCCTGGGAAAGCAGTAAAAGATGGCCCAAGTCTTTGGGCCCCTGCACCCACGTGGGAGACCTGGAGGAAGCTCTTGGCTCCAGGCTTCGGATCAGCCCAGCTCTGGTCATTGAGGCCATTTGGGGACTGAACCAGTGGATCGAAGAGCTTGCTCTCTCTCTGCTTGTACTTCTCTGTAACTCTGCCTTTCAGATAAATAAATCTTTTTTTTTTTTTTTTTAAAGAAATGAAAACGGCTTAAGTTCAAGTTGACATTCTCTTTGCCTTTGCATGTGACTGTGGTGTCCCCAGTCAGGCTCACTGAGTGCATATTTAAATTTATTTATTTATTTATGTTGTGTTTGTTTTCACTTTATCTGAAAGGGAGGGAGGGAGGCAGAGAGAGAGAGAAAGAGAGAGAGAAATGTCTTTCATCTGCTGGTTCACTCCCCAAATGTTTACAACAGCTGTGGCCGGGACAGGTTGAAGCCAGGAGCCTAGAACTCAATCCAGGTCTCCCATGTAGGTGGCAGAGACCCAAGTATTTGACCTGTGCTACCTCCCAGAGTGTGCATTAGCAGAAAGTAGAAGAACCTAGACTTGGTTCTGGTCACTTCATTGTGGGATGTATATGTCTCAAGTGGCAGCTTTAACTGCAATGTTAAGCACCCATCCCTGGGTACATATTTAAAATTTTCTTTTGTATACACACAAACTGAGATGACAAAAAGAAAAATAACTTGCTCAAGGTCACAGAGCTAATGAGAGGTCAAATTAGGATATGAATCCAAGCTTTCCAACTAATGTGTCAGCACTAAGAATAGCCAGAGGTTTGTGAAAGTATTTAGAGGTTCATAATTTGTATTTTTGAAAAGAATGTTTTTTAAAATTTATTTTCATATACTTGAAAAGCAGAGCAACACAGAGTTACCTCCCATCTGCTAGTTCATTCCCTAAATGCTTGCAATAGTCCGGGCAGGGCCAGGCAGAAGCCAGGAGCCGGAACCCAATCCAGGTCTCCCACATGGCTGGCAGGGGCCCAAATACTTGGGCCATCTTCTGCTTCTTTCCCAGGTGATTTAGGAGCTGGATGGGAAGCAGAGCAGCCAGTATTCAGTCCTAGGCACTCTGATATGGGATGTGGGTGTCCCAAAAGGTGGCTTAACCTGCTGCATCACATTCATAATTTTTAAAAATAATAATAGATTTTTTAAAAAAATTAGTTGCTATATTTCTCAGAATGGAGACTTTAACATTTCATTTTATATTTCAAAATTGCTAGGATTGGCCCTTAAATGTACTCAACATAAAGAAACGACTACATGAAGTTACAGATAAGTAAGTTTGCCTTATTTGGTAATTCTAGATTGTGCACATTTATCAAATCATTACATTGTGCCCCACAAATATATACAAGTATTTTTCAGTTTAAAATGAAATTATAAGGAGTGCAAAGATTGTCAGATTACAGTAAAAAGTAATATCACACAATAAACTGTGTACATGAGGAAACAAAGTCAATGAGAGGGGGAGGGGAGAAGGAGGGAAGGGAGTGTGGTTATCTTCTTAGAACTGAATCTATGATCATTTAATTTGGGAGAGAATGCAAGATGGCAGATTAGGGAACAATGTACTGTACTCAGCTAGGGATAAATGCTAAAAAAAAAAGGTAGGAAGTGCTCTCTCTCAGAGAAGAATTAAAGAGAAAACCACACTGAAAATTCTACAAAGGGAAAGGAACACCATGGACCTGTGTGGAAGGTGTGGACATGCAGCACAAATAGACAAACACACATCTGCAGCAGCCCAGAGCTGGAGCATGGAAGTGAGACCAGACTGCAGCAACCAGTGGTGGCATAGCTAGAGGGAACACGTGGCATGAGTCCAGACTGGAGCCCTAGGGGCTAGCAGTTACTAACCGTTACCTGTGGACCCAGTAGGAGTAAAAGGGGCACGTTTATCTCATCCAATCCTCCCCATAACGGCGCCCGCGGCAAGGCTGAGGCCGGGCGGGCAACATTCTGGCCTGGGGCAGCAACTGCAGAAGCCTTTTTGCACATGTACTGCAACTGGCTGAAACAGGATGCCATCTTCTCAGCAGCACTAGTGGCAGTGGGGGGGAGAGGAAAACATTTGGCCAGAGGCTCTTGTATGAGCATGTTACCCAGAGATTCTAGCACAGGGAAAAATCCGCAGACCCCACTGACTGAGCCTGGCTGGCAGGATTGATGAGTGGCTGGGCACCCATGTAGGACTGCGAGGAGCCCCCACTGTTCCCACACACCACAGGCTCAAGCTACCTAGGCGGAGCTGGCTCAGGGAACACCTACCTCTGTTGACTGGAGAGCCGAGCCTCTATACCCAGCAACTGTGGGAGTCTTGTGTGATGAGATCATGGGGACTTGGTGGCTTCATGAGATGGTGCAGCCCTAGCTACTGTGCTTCTGATCCAGTGCCCTCCCAATGCATCCTGGGAAGTATCAGATGATGGTTCAAATGCTTGGATTCCTGGCTTTTGCCTGGCATAGAACCTTGCTGTTGCAGCCATCTGGGGAGTGAACCAGTAGCTGATATGGTGAGGAGAAATGTGATGTTACACATGTTGGTGTCATTTGAAGACCTGGTTGTGGACTTCTCCTAGGAGGACTGATACGACTTGGACAGTGCTCAGAGGATGCTATACAGGGATGTAATGTGGGAGACCTACAGCAGCCTACTGTCCTTAGGGTTTCCTAAATGCTCTCCAGTAATTTGATGATCAGTTGATAGATTAAGGTCTGAAATCAATTTTGAATGGATTTTTGTGTAAGATGTAAAGTAGGGGTCCTGCTTCATACTCCTGCATGTGGACATCAGTTTTCCCAGCACCATTTGTTTAATGGACTGTCTTTGCTCCAGGGATTGATTTTAGCTCGTTTGTTAAAGAAGAGAGGAATATTCACTTCTGTTGGTGTGATCACCCCCTCACCTCCTCTCATCCAAGCTGAGCAATGCCTGATGTTAACCCCCAGTGGGTTTAGCACTCATCCATGTCACCATATGAACTGCACAAATGATCTGCACAGTCATCGCCCTGAATATGGTTCCAGCTGCAATACCCACCCCAGGCAACCAAGGAGTTCTGAGTGTGTGGAACCACATCCAGTGATTGCCCAAAAATAATAATAGAATTTGAAAAGCTTCCAGGTGTTAACTAAGTGTTTGGGGGAGTTCGTGATCAGCTGGGTCTGCTCCTGTGGTTTTGACCATTTTACAGCTTCCAATTACTTTTTTTTTTTTTTTTTTTGACAGGCAGAGTGGACAGTGAGAGACAGAGACAGAGAGAAAGGTCTTCCTTAGCCGTTGGTTCACCCTCCAATGGCCGCCGCGGTAGCGCGCTGCGGCCGGCGCACCGCGCTGTTCTGATGGCGGGAGCCAGGTGCTTCTCCTGGTCTCCCATGGGGTGCAGGGCCCAAGGGCTTGGGCCATCCTCCACTGCACTCCCTGGCCACAGCAGAGAGCTGGCCTGGAAGAGGGGCAACCGGGACAGGATCGGTGCCCCGACCGGGACTAGAACCCGGTGTGCCGGCGCCGCAAGGCGGAGGATTAGCCTATTGAGCCGCGGCGCCGGCCTTCCAATTACTTTTATTCAGTTGCCTAACTTATTCTCATGATAGATCATTGGGTAAGGAGAGGAGGTATTAAGAATACTGATTTGGCTGGTGCCGCGGCTCACTTGGCTAATCCTCCGCCTGTGGCGCCGGCACCCTGGTTCTAGTCCCAGTTGGGGCGCCAGATTCTGTCCTGGTTGCTCCTCTTCCAGTCCAGCTCTCTGCTGTGGCCCGGGAGTGCAGTGGAGGATGGCCCAAGTGCTTGAGCCCTGCACCCGCATGGGAGACCAGGAGGAGCACCGGGCTCCCAGCTTCGGATCAATGCGGTGCGCCGGCCGCAGCGGCCATTGGAGGGTGAACCAACGGAAAAGGAAGACCTTTCTCTCTGTCTCTCTCACTGTCTAACTCTGCCTGTCAAAAAAAAAAAAAAAAGAATACTGATTTAATGAATCAGTAGATTTATAAAATCTGATGAGCTACTGAATTGTACACTTAAACATGGTTAAAATAAAGAAGTAGAATGAGCTGATAAGGACATAAATATGGTAATCTTGAATTTTGACCTAAGACTTGTAAGATACATTCATATGATCATTTTCTAGTACATCAAGATATTTCTGGTTCTTAAAAAAGAGTTAAAAGAAAATTTTTTATCCAATTTGGCTTTTCCTTTATTGGAAATAAAATTATCCAACCCCACAGTGTGTTATTTCTGGAGAAGTACTTGCAAATAGCAGCCAGAAAGTGCTCATGTCTCCTCTTTTAGAAACAAAACATGAAAATTACAATAATAAAGTAATTGATTTTTCTGAAGTGCAAAATTTAAGAATTCCAAATATCAGGTCATGGGAGCAATTTTCAGAGTTTCAACACTGTTAAATTTCAATCTACATATTAATGCACATTTGGTCCCCAAACACAAGATTAATTTGTCATTTTGAGTTTGTAGTTAAACCATGCTGTTTCTTGCCTACTTAATTGAAATAAATTAAGCAGTGTGTATCACTTACAAAGTAAGAACAAATCAAGGTTTGTCTTTCAATATTATAAATATTAGAGAATATACTACAATTATAATATAATCTTTAATGTATTTACATAAATTCCTTTTTAACTGTATTTATTTTCATTTACTTGAGAGACAGAGTGATATATATATATATATAGAGAGAGAGAGAGAGAGAGAGATCTTCAGTCTGCTGATTCACTCCCCAAATGGCCTCAATAGCCAGAACTTGGCCAGGCCAAAGCTAGGAGCCAGGAACTCCATCTGGGTCTCCCACATGCCAAGGATCCAAGCACTTCAGCCATCTTCCACTGACTTCCCAGGTGCATTAGCAGGGAGCTGGATCAGAAGCAGAGGAGATGGGAGTTGAACAGGCACTTGGATGTGGGATGTAGACTACTTATCTATGCTATAGCACCTGCTCCTAGATTCTTTTTTTTAAAAAAGATGTATTTATTTATTTGAAAGTCAGAGTTACACAAAGAGAGAAGGCGATCATAGAGAGAGAGGTCTTCCATCCACTGGTTCACTCCCCAATTGGCTGCAACGGCCTGAGCTGTGCTGATCCAAAGCCAGGAGCCAGGAGCTTCTTCTGGGTCTCCCACAAGAGTACAGAGGTCCAAAGAGTTGGGCCATTTTCTGCTGCTTTCCCAGGCCATAGCAGAGAGCTGGATCAGAAGTGGAGCAGGCGGGCCTTGAACTGGCACCCATATGGGATGCCAGCACTGAAGGCTGGTGGCCTCACTCGCTACGCCACAGCGCCAGCTCCTAAAATCATTTTTAAAAACTTAAAGTTTCTTGCTCTCATGTTCATTACTGAAGTAACACAATGATGTAGTGGTTCTGCGTGGTTGATGAGATCAGATTTCTATGAATGAGACAGAGAGTGGGCGTGACTGCAGTGGAGATTGTGGAATAGGTCAGTGTGTCTTTTCTGTTAGGGTTTTTGTGCTACACACTTTATAATGCAGGCAATAATAATATAAATACAATTCGAGACAGTTTGAGCAAAATGGAAGATTTACTGGCATGTCCAAAGATAAAGCTTATGTCATGGACTCTAAGACATTAATGACATCGAGGGCTGGCTACCACTCCTTCTCAGCTCTCAGCTCTCATTCTCTCTTTGCATTGGTCCCTTTTGTCTCCTACGTATTTTTCCATATGGTGGAGGGAGAGGGCAAAGTTCATGTTATCACAGCTTAGTTGACCCCTGAGAAAAGACAGATTGCCTCTTCTGTTATCTGTTGATGGATAGATGAATGGATAAGAGGAAGGAAGCAAACAAGGACAGAGAAAGGAGACAAAATTCTAGAGGCAAATGCCATTTGGTTCTACTTGGGTCATGCGTCTCCCTCCGGTGGATGGGGAGATGGGGTTTTACGATTGGCCAGGTGTTGATGTCATGCTACTCTTGTCATTAGGGAAATAGATAACCACAAACAATGAGAGAGAGTCATTTCCACATGACACAGCAGCTTCTGTTAGCAGACTAAGGGAGACTGAGTTGCCAGAGACAAGCCACACACACCATCACTCTGGTTAGTGTATGAAGGATATTCAAATTTTCATAGAAAATATGTATTTTGAAAAACTATGTGTGGATTTCAAAGTTTTTGCACCAAAGATGTATCTTTTAATTCGATTTTTCCATGAGCTTTTTGAAATACCCTTGTGTGTATAACTCAAATGTTTTCAAGGTCCCCAGATGTTTTCAATGCCTAATGGAGAAATAGCTTGAGTTCCTGAGCAAAATATTTTTCATTGTCCCTCCAGATCCAGTCTTGGAAAAATGGCTGCTTCCAGCAGGACCTAGCCAGTAGGGAGCATCAGCAGGAGATTGGAGATGGGAGCTGAGGCTGGGACGTGCATTCCTCCAGCTTGAGCCCTGCCAGGCTGGCTTGGACAGCAGATGTTTTCCTCTAGTGAAGGCCACAACTCCCATCAGGCAGCTTCTTCCAGAGCTACAGCTCCTGCCAGTTTTGATAACTGCCCTCTCCCCTGGCCCTTTCAGGCCTTCATGTGAGGGTGGCTTCCTCTGTTATTGCCTTGGGGTGTTTCACCATTTTTTGTTGATTTCCTTAGACCCCACCCTCATTTGTATATAGTTTGTTTAACTCTCCTCCATTCTACCATTTAAAAATTATTTATTTAATTTGAGAGGAAGAGAAAGAGAAAGAGTGACAGTGACAGTGTGAGAGAGAGCCAGAGAGAGCGCTCCCATCCATTAGTTCATTCCTCAAATATCTGCAACAGCCAGGGCTGGGCCAGCCAAAGTCAGGAGCCCAGAACTCAAGCTGGATTTTCCCACAGGAACCATCACTTGCTGCCTCCATGGATCTGCACTAGTAGGAAGCTGGAATAGGGAGTGGAGCTGGGATTTGAACCCAGGCATCATGATATGGGATGTAGTTGTTTCAAGTGACACCTTAATCATCACACCAAATGCCTGCCCCAAATCCTGCTTTTGGGTGTGTCATCTCTTTCCTGCAGGGACCTGCCTGATACACTGCCCTATCCTCCTCACTGCTGCAATTCTGGTCCTTCTGAGTTCTCCCTTCCACATATTTCTGCCATCTTAGCCATTTTTTTTGAAAGGCAGAGTGGATAGTGAGAGAGAGAGACAGAGAGAAAGGTCTTCCTTTTTGCCGTTGGTTCACCCTCCAATGGCCGCTGCGGCCGGCTCATCGTGCTGATCCGAAGCCAGGAGCCAGGTGCTTTTTCCTGGTCTCCCATGCGGGTGCAGGGCCTTGGGCCATCCTCCAC
Source organism: Lepus europaeus (assembly GCF_033115175.1). Lineage (NCBI taxonomy): Eukaryota > Metazoa > Chordata > Mammalia > Lagomorpha > Leporidae > Lepus > Lepus europaeus. The sequence continues at coordinate 124,405,219 of NC_084850.1, read as the reverse complement.
TGCCTTCCTGGGCCATAGCAGAGAGCTGGCCTGGAAGAGGGGCAACCGGGATAGAATCCAGCGCCCCAACCGGGACTAGAACCCAGTGTGCCGGCGCCGCAAGGCGGAGGATTAGCCTGTTAAGCCACAGCGCCGGCCCGTCTTTGCCATTTTTAAGTGTACATTCAGTAGTGTTAAGTATTTTCACATTATTGTGAGACAGATCTCAAGTATTTTTATCTTGCAAATCTTTTTTTTATCTTGAAAATCTGTACCCATAAAACAACACTCCCTGTTTCTCCATGCCTCCATCCCTCCATCTTCATTCTACTTTCTATCTCAATGAGTTTGACCATGTTAGATATCCCATATAAGTAGAATAATATAGTCTTTTTTTAAACTTTTATTTAATGAATATAAATTTCCAAAGTACAGCTTATGGATTACAATGGCTCCCCCCCCCCATAAATTCCCTCCCACCCGCAACCCTCCCCTTTCCCACTCCCTCTCCCGTTCCATTCACATCAAGATTCATTTTCAATTCTCTTTACATACAGAAGATCAGTTTAGTATATATTAAGTAGAGATTTCAACAGTTTGCCCCCACATAGCAACACAAAGTGAAAAAATACTGTTGGAGTACTAGTTATAGCATTAAATAACAGTGTATAGCACATTAAGGACAGAGATCCTACATGATATTTTTTGTAGAATACTATACAGCAGTAAAAAACAATGAAACCCAGTCATTTGCAACAAGATGGAGGAATCTGGAAAACATCATGCTGAGTGAATTAAGCCAGTCCCAAAGAGACAAATATCATTTGTTTTCCCTGATCAGCGACAACTAACTGAGCACCAAAGGGGAAACCTGTTGAAGTGAAATGGACACTATAAGAAACAATGACCTGATCAGCTCTTGTCCTGACTGTTGATGTACAATGTAATACTTTATCCTTTTTAGTATTTTTTTGTTGTTGTTGTTGTTCTAGTACTAGTGGTTGAACTCTGTAATTAACACACAATTATTCTTAGGTGTTTAAATTTTAACTGAAAAGTGATCCCTGTTAAATTTAAGAGTGGGAAAAAGAGAGGGAGGAGATGTACAATTCAGGACATGCTCAATCGGACTTGCCCCAAATGGTGGAGTTAGAAACGTGCCAGGGGATTCTAATACAATCCCATCAAGGTGGCATGTACCAATGCCATCTCACTAGTCCAAGTGATCAATTTCAGTTCACAATTGATCACACTGATAGGCCTAAGAGCCTAAGAGTCAAAGGGATCACACAAACAAGACTAGTGTCTGCTAATACTAACTGATAGAATCAAAAAGGGAAAAAACGATCCATCATGGGAAGCGGGATACACAGCAGACTCATAGAATGGCAGATGTCCTAAATAGCACTCTGGCCTCAGAATCAGCCCTTAAGGCATTTGGATCTGGCTGAAGAGCCCATGAGAGTACTGTAGGCATGGAAAGCCAAGACACTTTGGCAAAAAAAAAAAAATAAAAATAAAATAAAAAAAAAGGAAGAAGACCTAAATGAAAGATCTCTGCCAGTGAGATCCTAGTGGAAAGAACGGGGCCATCAAAGAAGGAAGTACCTTTCTCTGAAGGAAGGAGAGAACTTCCACTTTGACTATGACCCTATCGGAATAAGATCGAAGTCGGCGAATCCTAAAGGCTTCCATAGCCTCGGCAACTCATGACTAGAGCCTAGGGAGATTACTGATGCCATAAACAAGAGTGTCAAATTGTTAAATCAACAACAGGAGTCACTGTGTACTTATGTCTCATGTGGGATCTGTCCTTAATGTGTTGTCCAATGTGAAGTAATGCCATAACTAGTACTGAAACAGTATTTTTACACCTTGTGTTTCTGTGTGGGTGCAAACTGATGAAATCTTTACTTAGTATATACTGAATCGATCTTCTGTATATAAAGATAATTGAAAATGAAAAAAAAAACTTGGTTTTAAATTGGAAATTGCATAGAAAATTAATCAATTTTTAAAAATATAGTCTTTTTGTGACTGGCTTATTCCACTTTAGCATAATGTCCAAACTTTCATCCACATTGCAGCATGGGACAGGATTTCCTTCTCTTTTAAGGGTGAATATTATAAGAGTCTACCACATGTCATTTATTCATTCATCTGTTGATGGAGTTTGGATGTTTTCCACTTCTTGGCTAATATAAATGAATATGGATGTACAAACATATCTTTGAGACCCTGCTTTCTATTTTTTTGGATTTATACCCAGAAGTGAGCTTGCTGGACCATATGGTAGGCCTATTTTTAATTTTTGAGGAACCTCCACACAGTTTTCTGTAACAATTGCACCATGGGGCCAGCGCTGTGCTATAGTAGGTAAGGCCACTGCCTGTGATACTTGCGTCCCATATAGATGCTGGTTCGGGGTTCTGGCTGCTCCACTTCCAAGCCAGCTCTCTGCTGGTGCACCTGAGAGGGCAGCGGAGGATGCTGCAAGTGCTTGCCCCTGTACTCATGTGGGAGACCCAGAAGAAGCTCCTGGCTCCTGGCTGTGGTCTGACCCAGGTCTGGCCATTGAGGCTATTTAGGGAGTGAACTGATGGATGGATTATCTTTGTCTCTCTCTCTCTGTAGTTCTGACAAATAAATACATAAATAATTTTTTTTCCAAAAAACAGCCTCACCATTTTATGATTCCACCAATAGTGCAGAAAGCTTCCAGTTTTTTTTTTTTTAAATCATAGTGGTTTTGATTTGCGTTTTTCTCATTGTGGCTTTGATTAGTATTCTTATAGTGATTCATGATGTGGAGTATCTTTTCATGTGCTTGTCAGCAATTGTATATCATCTTTGCAGAAATGTCTATTCAGGTCCTCTGCTCAGTTTTTAAATTGGATTATTTGATTTTCTATCACTGAGTTTTCTTTTTTCTTTCAAATCAGGGATTTCAACATTGGGAGGGGAAAAAGCTTACTGTGTAGTTTTGTGTTACGAGCCCCTTTACATGTCTATGTCTTTTGAGAACTGGGGACTCAGGAAAGAGAGCTGCTAGCAAACAAGAGAGAATGTGCTCCAATGTTCTAGATGGTCAAGAAAGTTTCCCTAAGTAAGGAAGTAGAGCTGCAGCCAGCAGATGTCTTCCATATTGTCTGGAACCCAGTGGGCTGGGGAAAAATTACCTTCACCCTCATTCTCCAGCTCACAGCCCAGGCAGCATATTAGCATCCTTGTAAATTAAGGCAAACATCAGTGTGACTTTAGTAGCAGTGTGTACCGTCTGCAGATGCTGACAGAAAGAAAGACTTTAATTTCATCTTGAAGAGACAAAGGCACTCTTGTAGCCTCTGAAGTAACACTGTCCAGGAGAACAGCTGTAGATCTGTGCTGTCTCCTCTGGTAGCTGCTAGTCATATGTGGTTGTTGAGCACTTGAAGTGGGACGAGGAACTAAAATTTTAATTTTATTTAATTTAAACTTTAACAGCTACATATGGCTAGTAGCTATGACTTTGGACAACACAGCCAAGTATGGTAAAAATATTTTTTAAAGATTTTAATTTATTTATTTGAGAGGTAGAGTTAGAAAGAGAGAGAGAGAGAGAGGTCTTTTATCCACTGGTTCACTCCCCAGATGGCTGCAACAGCTGGAGCTGGGCCGATCTGAAGTCAGGAGCCAGGAGTTTCTTCTGGGTCTCCCAATCGGTTGCAGGGGCCCAAGAACTTGGGCCATCTTCTTTTGCTTTCTCAGGCCATAGCGGAGGTCTAGATTGGAGGAGGAGCAGCTGGGACATGAACTTGTGCCCATATAGGATGCCGGCACCGCAGGTGGGGGCTTAGCCTACTATATCACTGTGCCAGCCCCTGGAAAATATATTTTGATTTGAAGTAGAAAACTAGGTGATTTATGGAGGCTTACATTTCACTAATATTAGATGTTAGGCCTGTATATCTGTAACTTGGATATATAGTATTTAAGCCAGGAGCCAGAATCTCAATCCAGGTTTCCCAGTTGCTGGCAGGGAACCAAGAACTTGAACCATTACTTGCTGCCTCCCATGGTGTGCATTGGCAGGAAGCTGGAATGAAGAATGAAGCCAGAACCCAAACCCAGGCTCTCTGACATGGCATGTGCCTGTCCCAAGTGGTGTTTTAACTGTTGTGCCAAGTGCTTACCCAGTATGTAAGATATAGGTAACCGACTGGCTATGGCATGTGATGATGATGGATGAGGAGGAAAAGAAGTCTGGACCTATAGCCAGAGGAGATAGTTGAAGAAAGTAGATCAAGGACGAGGCGGAGGAAATTGGTGCAAAATATGATCAATCCCACAGGTGGCTTACTGTCTTTGGGGTGAAGTAATATAGAGCCACATAAAATGCATGGTGAACAAGACAGGCTGTAATGTTGAAGTTATGCTACACAAGTAAATTCGGTGTGCCTCCAAGAAGGGAGTGAGCCTTGTGAGCCACAAACATCAAAACAAGTCTCCCTGGAGGGAATACTGGTTCTTCCACTTATTTGGACAAGTCACTGATACGTAGATTCTCACTTTGCTCATCATAAAATGAAAGGATGAAAATGTCAGTTAGTGTTGCCGTGAAGATTAAATGACATAGTAGGGGTGCTTAGAACACGACCAGGAATACAGTAAGTGCTACTTAAATAGTAACTGTCACTGAGGAGGAGGAGGAAAGGGGGCATCGGTTTTCATGACCTCCTACAGGCACCCAGGCACCTTCTTTAAATATAACTTAGATTCCTTTTGGACAATTTGATATTGAGCAGAATTGTTATTTGCAGCGTGATTAGCTACTGTCAAGTTCACTTCCATAGCGAAAGTCAGGAAAGAAGTAAGATAGGTTCCTAGGCAAATGTCCCCCGAAGTAGATCCTGATATGAGGAGTCACGTGCAAGTGACTTGTTAAGGACATACTTCTGGGGCAGGCAGGGAAGGGAATGGAGGGACAGGACAGAAAAGTAAGAAGGCAAGCAAGGCAATGGGCTTAAGCACAGGCCCCATCTTAACTCAATCTCAGAGGGAGCACTGGAAGGTAAGTTACAGCCCAAGAGTGTGTCCCAAATGCAAGCAAGGCAGCAGGGCTTGCAGATACCCAGGCCTGTCAGTCACTGGCCACATTCTATCTTGGGCAGTCTAAACTGCCAGGCACTTTTGCACAGTGAGCAAACCAGTATCAGGAATCCACAAGGGCAGGACAAGCACACAGAAACCTGGAGGGGCCATGCAGAAACAGGAAAGGGCATGGAGCCATTTGCATGAAGCACTGCTGAGCCTGTGGGGTTTGTGGAATGAACTGCTGACTGTGCAAACTTCTGAGCAGTATAAAACTGCTGTAAGAGCTCCCAAGGAATTGTTTAAAAGTGGAAACTTCTAGGTTTCATCTCTAGAAATTCCAGCTCAGTTGATAGGACTCAGGGAACTTTGTTTTCAGCATGCTCCCAGGTAATTCAGATGTAGGGACCTTTGGACCACGCCCCGAGAGCCTCTGTCTTAGGGGACTGGTAGAGACCAGCAGGAGGGTGATCGTGTACATGGTCAGGCCGGAACACAGGCAAGGGGTTCCCGTGGGTGCGCAAGTGTACTCAGGAGCCCAGTTGGGAACAGATGCGGAAAAGCACAGCAAGTGCCTCATTGTTACTGGAGAAATTGCAGGGTTCTTGTCTTCCCGCAAGAAAGAATTCAGGCGTGAGACAGAGAGTAGTGGGAGGTAAAATAGCAAGGTTTATTAAGAAGAAACATCTGTAAGGACGGATGGGCACCTCTCCAGACAGGGCCTGAGAGAGAGTGCCCAGTCCCTCAGACGGGGGGAGAGGGGGTGCTGCATGGGTGAGTGGAGAGTACACCCGGCCAGGCCAGGCGGGCGGCTCAGCAAAGATGCAGAGAGCTGAGCGCGCAGTCCAGTTGAGGCTGGGGGTTTTTAAGGAGATGGGTCTTGCTTCCCCACCTCTGCTCCTCTTGGAACAAAGGGCTTTTTGGATGTAAATAGAAAAACTTCTCTTGAAGGTCTGAAACAAAGGACTTTATGGATGCAAATGTTATCAGACCTGAGGAAGCGAGCAGGGTGTTTGAGATGCAGATACTGGGCTGCACCTGGGAGATTGTGGAAGATTTATCAGGCAGGAAGCAGGAGGGGTGAGGGCCTCCACCTGGCAGGTTATCAGGTAAAAGGGGGCAGGGCAGGCAGGAAATCTGGGCTTCCCCTGAAACATTGTTAGGATGACTTTGAGATGCAGATGCATATAGATGTCTTCTGTTTAGGCCTGTCACACACACATAAGCTCATAACTGACTTCCTACCTAACATCATGACTAGGCTCTGGGGGGGGGGGTGGCACAAAGTCACATGGCTGCTCAGGGGGCAGGAATATTTCTTTGGAGTAGCCATGATGTGAGCCCTGAGGGAAGAGGGGAAGGGACATGATTAAAAAAGCTGTTGTCAGGGAGTGTGTTGGATTGTCTCCCCAGGAGGTCTGAGACTGCTGGTTGCAAGTGGTTTCCTAATGAGGTGTTCCTCCGAAGTGCCAGTATGGAAATGGGGAAGGGAAGGGAGTCCATGACACAGGGTGTGTGATTGGTGTCCCGGGGCAGCTTACCACTGTGGGCAGCCTACCACTGTGGGCAGCCGGGCTTGGATCCTGCTGGGAGACTGTGTGGCACATGACTCCACATGTCCTGCCTGGGAGTAAGACGTTGGGCTGTCTGGCCGTCAGTGGCTAAGGGCTGCTTCCTGCAACTTGTGGCCTCCTCTGGGTATGTGGTGAGCCCCCTGGTGCAGCTGGAGAAAGTGCAGGCGAAGTTGCAGCTGCTGCCACTGGAAAGCTGTCAGCACAGGGAGGGCTGGAGAGAGCTGAGCGGAGAGGCCAATTGCGCGTTTCGCAGACAAGGAGCCTCTCATACTGAACTGCCTGCGGCCTGTGGGGCTGCTTGTCTTCAGTCAGGGCCCTCAGTCTGTCAGCTGCAGGCTCTGCTGCCTCCAGTCTGTGTCCTCCTGTTGACCAGGTTCCTGGGACAGTCTTGGTCAAGCAGCTGCGTGAGGTTCACGTCTTCTAGTTCATGAGGTTGTAGCAGGTTTGTGCTTCCGGTGGCTTGGGATTTGGTGCACGGAAGGTAAGAAGGAGGCAAGGGCTTCCGCCCACCTTGGCCTTGTACATTTCCTTTTCGCTCTCTTGCTGGCTTTCACTCAAATCTCTGAAAATTCCCCTCTGCCACCATTGCACCAGGCTGACCCCATGAGGAAAACGGAAAAGCAGACAGCATTCATAAGGCTCATTTTAAAAAAAATTATTTTTACTTTGTTAGAGGGAGGGGTGTCAGATGCATCCAACAGCCAGGGCTGGGCCAAGATGCAGCCAGGACATGGGAATTCAGTCCTGGCCTTCCACGGGGGTGACAGGGACTCAATTCCTTGAGCCATGATCTGCTGCCTCCCAGGGTGTACATTAGCAAGAAGCTGGAATTGGAGGCATAGGCGCAGGAACTCAGACGAGGCACTCTGGTACAGGACGCGGGTGTTCTCAGCGGTGACCCCAGGGTTCCTTCTCTTTCTGCCCAGTTTCATCTCAGACTTTGATCCTAAGTCGCTGTCTCTTGTTTACCTCACGTTACCTTACAGTGCTGACAAAGCCCTGAGGAGAACTGGGCTACCAGTGCTCATTATCATCTATGAGGTGGCAAAGAGAGTTACAGGGAAACTGGAGGAAATGATAAGGATAATTTGAGATGGCCAAGGTAAGGGTCTCAAGAAAAAAAAATGGGCATGAGCTCATGGCCAAAGAGTTCAGAACAGAGAGATGAGCAAGAAAATACTTGCTTCCGAAAGAAGCTGGAGAAGAGAGAAATGGGGGAGATCTAAAGGAACCATCAAGGCTGCAGCTCTGCAGCAGCTTTGATTTTACAAAAAGAAGCCTGGCATCATTAAAGGGTAAACACAAAACAAAGCATGCCGCGAGTGTATCAGGATGGAAATCAAAGGAGCGGAATAAAGTCAGATCTGAGGACAAACTACTGTTAGCAATAAAAAAGCTTTTATGCTGCATTTGAAGTAGAAATAAAATAGGAAGGGAACAGGGTGAGGAAAGTGACACAGAGGAGAGGGAGGAAGAACACGCAGCTCCTAGTTTGTTCCCCCCGTCTTATTATTTATTAAGGGGAGTGCCCTTTCAACGAGGGGTGACGGACAGCTAAACCAGAGAGACAGAAATAGAAAAGCGTGTCTAGGTGTTTTGAGCAGGTTCAAGACAGGCCATCTGTAGGTGGAAGGGGCTGTCATTGGGGGTAGTGCATTCAGTTTTGTATGTCAAGTTTTCTTTTTTAAAATTTATTTGAAAGAGTTACAGAGAGAGGTAGAGACAGAGAGAAAGGCATGTCAAGTTTCCAAAGAAGCATTGTTTCTAAAAGGGGGAAGGGTCCCTGGGAAATGAAGGCTCTGAAAAAAAAAAAAAACAAAAAAAACAAAAAAAAAACAAAAAGCAAAACAAAAAAAACCAACCCATGGCAGATGAAAACTGCAGGTGCTAAGTAAGTATGGTGTAGCAAAGGGGAGGCGTGGAGGAGGCACATGAAGCTGGCATGGAAGATGTGATGGGATGCTGCTGGAATTGAGAAATGGACTGCACCATGCTGTGGGATGGTGGCGAGTAGAACCAAGCCCAGTGGGTGACATTCCAGCGAAGCACAGTTCAAATCAGTAGTCAACTTCTGAATGTTTAGAAGCAATTAGCCTTAGAGAACTGCCTCAAAGCAAAGGTCTCCCCACCACAGTAAAGCTCACACCAAGAGGAGCTGATTCTGTGGAAGCTTCTTTAAACAGGATTTTCATAGAGAAAATGAGGTTAGGCTAGGACCCCAAGCATTCACTCTTGTACTTGCTTAGACCATGGCCTCCTTTGAGAATCTGATAAAACACATGGATTCTCCATGTATTGAAATGCCCATATGTGCCACTACTCTTCATGTTCATTGTCAAGTTTGTTTTTCTCTAAAGCAGGACCGCGGGGTCCCCAGCTTAAGCCCACTTCTAAAGGAATTCTGTTTTCTAAAATGCAGTGATTCTGTCTTTCCCCCTAGACATTGCATTTTCACGATTCTCTTCTCAGTGCCCCTTTGTACAAATTTTCGTGGCTTAATAAAAAAAAAGTGTGTGTGCTGTGGAATGTTGAGGCTAACAAAGACAATCTTTCTGAATGTCTGATTTCTACATTGTGGCAGCTCTGTAACAATTTCAGCCACCCCTCAACACCTGTGTGCTGGACACCTGCCACCTATGATCCATCCATTGCCAAGTGCTGAAGGTTCAACTTCATAAATTATGAAAGGTTTCCATTCCAAGTTGTTGCCTATTGTTTCCAGCAGTGTCTGCGTGAGGCCAGAGCCATGCTGTAATGCACAGAAACACCACAAGATGACACCATTGGGAAAGTCTTGCTTTGCCAGTTGGTTCCCCAGCTCTGACGTCGATTCTAAACATAGCCTTATAAAATGCTTGTGGAAGACAGAAGAGAATCTATTACTAGGGAGGAAAAACACCAGTGACGACACAGCCCTGGCATCTTCCTGTGGCTTGGTATATATGGTCAAGCCTTGATTACTTTCTTCTACTTCTGAATTGTCAGCTCTGTGAGGCAGATATTGATGTATATAAGATGTCAGCACATCTCTCTCTCTCTCTCTCTCTCTCTCTCTCTCTCACACACACACACACACACACGTACACACACATACGTGTATTTTCTGCCTCTGCTGAGCCACCCTGTGATATAGAAGCTGCTCATAGCTTGCTTTTGCTTTTTACTACTTCTGTGCCCTGTTTCGTTTCCAGTAAGAATCTCAGGTTTGTAGGGAGACCTCACCAAACACCTTTCTGGAAAGGAAAATCTCAGTTTAGTCAGCTTGCTCTGGTGTGACCACCAGGCCAACCGGAAAGCAGATCAAAGGGAAAGGGGAGGGCAGAAGGGGGCTGGCTGGAAAGGGGGGATTAGCTGCCGAAATTGACTTGTCTGTTCAATCTTCTCTCTTTCTCCTGCCCAGTTGTTCTTAAAAAAAAAACAAAAAACAATTTTTACCTGCCCCCCCCCCCCCACGTTCATGCTCCATTAAGCCTTGCGCTTCCATTTTCCTGCTTGGATGGCACTCGCTGACGCTTGGTAAGCTTGCTTAAGAGAGGAGCAGTGTCGATTAGAGTGCACTTACCTGTGTGGAGAAAGCCCTCCTCTGGTTTGTGATCTTTGGCAGGCAGCTGGCAAAAAATAATATGCTGGGAACACATGCCGTGTTTCTCTGGGCATAGCTCTGACCAGCTCTCTTTTTCATTTTTGTACCTGCAAGTGGAAAATCACTGCTTTAATGAGCCAGGTACCCTGTGATAAACATGTTTGAAATTACTCAATGGAGGAAAGCGGCCTTTTGTAAGATTGGTGGGAAGAGGTAAGGCAGAACTCTACCAAATTCCACTGGGGGAGTCTTTGGTCTTTCCATTTCATCACAAGGACAGTTCTGCTAGAAGCGTGCATTTCTGAGCAAGGGGCTGTGAAGCAGAATTCACAACTATTTCCAACTGCGCGAAACAAGGTGCATAGTCATTTAGAGAGCATCTTTCCTGGCCTGGCTCTGTGCTGGGCGTTGCTGGTGACACAGAGATTAAAGCGACACTGTTCCTCTCCTCTGGAAGCTTCCAGCATAGTGAGAAAGACAAACATGCAGAGACCCCATGTTATGCCTGGAATTATAGTTGAGTGCCAAGAGCAAAATAAAATCAAAGTACAGCCCTACTTGGCTGGGCATGGCTGCAGCAATTCCAAATCTACTAAAATGCATACTGTTAGCGAAGACAAATTGTCTTTTGTCCTTGAAATGTAAGTAATTGGCTGGATATGGGTCTTTCCCCTCCTTTTTTATATTTTTCTGTTCTTTGTAAAATTTCTAAAATAGGCATGTTTCATTTTTTTTTTTGCCCTTATTATCAAAAGCAAGTGGGAGTCTGAAGAGGAAAATGTATACTCTTTTGGGGTAATAGTCATAATAATGTTAACAAAAGCAAACACTTCCTTAGTGGTTACTATGGTGCCAGGTACTGTTCTAAGTGCTTTTATGTATTAACTCATTTAATACTCACAACCACCCTATGAGAGAAGTACTGTTATTAAATTTGTTTTGTAGAGGAAGAAATCAAGGCACAGACAAGTTGGTAACACATTCAAGGTTACACAGGAGTTAAGTGGCTGAGCAGGCTGGCTCGAGTTCACGCTGCCTGATTGAGTGGATGTGGTGAAGGAAGAGTTTTCCTCCTAGCCTAACCGATCAGGTAATTGAAGCTTGCCACTGGGTCTCAGGCCTGAGCTGGAGAACAAATCATTCTTGCAAGCAGGATGGGAGATGCTAAGACTCGAAAGTCAGACCCAATGCTAGTTCACTCATGCAGGGGAACCTCCCGGTTGTAGACCAAAGAGTTTAGCCGAAAGGGTTCAGGGAAATACAAGTTCTTCCGGAGTCAGTCTCTAGAACAACAGTTGACCCTGGGAGGGAGCCTGGGGAAGGAGTTGCAGTGGGGCAGTCGGGGGAAGGGGCAGGCAGTGTCCTGGAGAAAGGGGTCAGGAGTCAGATTGGGAATAGGAGTTAGGGTATGACTGGAAGCTAAGTTGGGATATATATGTTGGTGTTGCATTTGGAGTTAGAGCTAGGGAGCAGTGATTAGAGTTATGTGATAGTGTTCGGGGTTAAAGGGCTGGCGTTAGAGTTGCAGGTAGGATTTGGTGTTTGGATTAGGATTAAGGGTTTGGATAACCATTAGGTTTAGGATTTAGGGCTAGTGTTAGAGATTTGGATTATGGTTAGCAGTTAGGGTTAAAGTTCGTTTTAGGGTTATGGGTTACGAGTCACGATTAGCATAAAGGTCAGGGCAGGCAGTCAACATGCAGCTCTTTTGAGTGGCTAAAAGCTCTGGTCACTTCTCTGCTGTTGGGAAAAAACCTGAAAATTTGTGGGAGTGATTGTCAAGAGCCAAACGAGAAGTTGGCCCCAGGAGGAGCTCAGGGTTACAGGCAAAACCAGGTCTCCCAAATAGAAACAGAACAGCACCAAAGACTCTCTATGACAGGAACTGGACTGGGGTTTGGAAAAGGAACCATGACCAGGCAGGGCTTCGACATGGGGAAGAAATCCTGGAGTCATAACTATGATGCAGCCACAATCAGGTGACCTGTTAGAGCAGAGTTGAGGTGCAAGGTGAGGTCTAGTGTATATTTATGTAATTTAATTTTTAATAATGACTATGCCTAACAACTGGCTTGCAAAACTCCTCAGAGTTTATCTTATCAGGTCTTGCAAGCTGGTGCAAGTCTGCTACAGCACAGCACTGATCTGATCCCATATCCACAGCTCACTACATCATTGAGGCTTTTCATTACTCATGAATATCCAGGAGATAATTGAGTTGTCAAGTGTCACCCATTGAAAAGAAACTTTTAGAAGTTTCTCAGTCACAAAACTCCAATTACGGGCATTGTAGAAAAGCTGTCCTATCATTTAATTTTTACAAAAACAAACAGAAGAGAAGTCCTTATTTTATATATATGTATATGTTTTTTAATATTTATTTATTTGAAAGGTAGAATTAGAGAGAGAGAGAAAGATCTTCTATCTGCTAGTTTACTCCCCAAGTGGCTGCAATGGCCTGGGCTGGACCAGACTCAAGCCAGGAGTCAGGAGCTTCATTTGGGTCTCTCACATACGTGCAGGGGTCCAAGGACTTGGGCCGTCTTCTGCTGCTTTCCCAAGTGTATTAGCAGAGAGCTGGATCGGAAGTGGAACGGCCAGGACTCCGTTGGCACCCATATGGGATGCTGTTGTCTCAGGCAGCAGCTTAACCTGCTATGCCACAACGTTGGCCCAAAATACCTTTATATTGATATTCATGTAAATACATTTGTCCTTTTGGCTACGCATTCTGGCTGTGAGGGTGATTCTATGGAAGGACTTTTACATATTATCAAGGGGAAGGATGCATGCTGAAACCCCCTCTGTGGTATACACACACACACACACACAGTTATCTACTTACTGTGTGATGCTATCTATGACTGTATATCCTCATGTTTTCAGCTATTGGCACAGTTACAATACATAATAAACCACCTAAAACCCGTTTGTTTAGTTAAAACAGCAATTGTTTATTCTTTCTCATGCATCTGGGGATTGGTTCATCTAGGCGTGCATTGACTGGCCTTGGTTATGAAGAGCACATTGAATCTTGGTCTACTCTATGTTTCTTGCTTCTTTTTTGGAGTAGTAGGCTCTTTTGTCTATATTATCTCACAACAATGGCAAAACCATTTGAGAACAAGCCTGACATTTCAATGCTTTGATTGTGTCACATCTGCTAAAAAAATCCCATTGGCCAAAGCATGTCACAAGGCCAAGCCATTGAGGTGGGAAAATATGTTCTGCTTCTAGTGAGGGGAATAGCAAAGCCCCAAGACTAAAGGTGAGATGCGGGAAAAGGTGAAGAATTGAGGACAACAGTGAAATCTGCCACACCGCCACGTATTTACTTTTGACCCTGAATTCATTGTTTAAATCTGCTGAACTAGCAAGTTCTAGACTATGTAGGTAGAGAAGGGAAATGATTGTTATTATAACAATACCATGGAAGGAAGTGGGATACACAGCAGACTCATAGGATGGCAGATGTCCTAAACAACACTCTGGCCTCAGAATCAGCCCTCAAGGCATTCAGATCTGGCTGAAGAGCCCATGAGAGTATAGCAGGCATGGAAAGCCAAGATATCATGGGAAAAAAAAAAAAAAGACCTAAATGAATGATCTCTGTGAGTGAGATCCCAGTGGAAAGAACGGGGCCATCAAAGAAGGAGATACCCTTCTCCGAAGGGAGGAGAGAACCTCCACTTTGACTATGACCCTATCGGAATAAGACCAAAGTCAGCGAACTCTAAAGGCTTCCATAGCCCTGGCAACTCATGACTAGAGCCTAGGGAGATTACTGACGCCATGAACAGGAGTGTCAAATTGTTAAGTCAGCAACAGGAGTCACTGTGTACTTACACCCCATGCGGGATCTGTCCCTAATGTGTCATCTAAGGCCAAGTGATGCTATGACTGGTACTGAAACAGTATTTTTATACTTTGCGTTTCTGTGTGGGCGCAGACTGATGAGGTCTTTGCTAATTATATACTGAAGTGATCTTCTGTATATAAAGAGAATTGGAAATGAAAAAAAAAAAAAACAACCTGGTGTTAAAATGGAAATGGCATAGAAAATTAATTATTTTGAAAAAAAAAATTATGTAGGATCTCTGTCTTTAATGTGCTGTACATTGCTATTTAATGCTATAATTAGTAATCCAATGGTAGTTTTTTCACTCGATGTTGCTATATGGGCAAAATGTTGAAACCTTTACCTAATATATACTAAATTGATCTTCTGTATACAAAGAGAATTGAAAATGAATCTTTACATGAATGGAAGGGGAAAGGGAGGGGGAGGGGGGAGGGTTGCGGGCGGGAGGGAAGTTATGGGAGGGGGGAAGCCATTGTAACCCACAAGCTATACTTTGGAAATTTATATTCATTAAATAAAAGTTTAATAAAATAAAAAAAAAATAACAATACCATGGAAGACACAGCTCCTCAGATTTAGTAACTTAGAGCAAATTTTTCCTGGCATTTTAAGACTGAGCCGTGGCTGAGAAGGTGTTGAAGTTCTTCTCCATCATTGTTCAACTATTCATGTCACTGGGCATTTTTCCTACCTATTTTATTGCTGTGTTTACACACATACCTGTCATCCATCTTTGTCCATCCAGCATGGCTGCCACCACCTCCATCTGAATGGATGAAGTAAAAAAAGCAAGAAATTCTGGATACTCAATGTCAGGAGATAGTAGACACACACAGGCTTGGCAGGCAGCCGGGTCAGGGTTTGAAATCCTTACCTTTTAACAAACTTTTATGTGAATTTGATGAAGCTTCTCTGATGTCAGTTCCCTCATTCACAAAGTGGAAATAATTGTACATATCTCATAGTATTAGTGTGAATGACTAAGGTTATTAACACCAAACATGAAGCCTAGCACATGGAAGACACTTGATAAATGTTTTTGATTGGGACACAATGTCACAAAATGTAATTCCATCTTGGATGGATTTTAGAACCTAGATTATGTCCTCAAAACCTGTAGAGATGAATCAAGCCATAAGCTGTTTTCTGGGAAAATTCCTTGTCTTTCAGTAAGGTATGAGGTATCAGCCAATGTCAAGATGACCAGTGGAGGCCACCTACAGGTTCTTAGTTTCTGCATCTTTCTTCTTTCCCATAGCCAATTTATGTTACTCCATCCACAACATATACACACTTCTGAAGATGGCTACATCTTTACCAAACTGGAACACATTCTCTCCGTAGGGCAAGGCAAGGAATTCTGGGGGATTATAGCCTTTAAGATTTAGGGCGAATCCTTACTGCCAAACCTGGAACGAACTCTCCTTCTCCTGTCATTAGGTATAATTGTGTTTTATTAAAATATATTCACAGTTGATCCAATTCCAAGGGAGTATGCTTGTCTGAAATAACCCTTATCTCACTACCTCACTTGTAATTCCAGTCAATGAACATTTACAGGAAGACTTCAAAGACAGAAGTGGGAATCAAAGAGAAATGTAAGGTGACAAAGATTGGAGTACTGAAGGAGGGTCACTGACGTTTTCAGGGATAGTAAACCCACTGACTGGGAGGGTGGGAAACTGTAGTGAAGATTATTCTCGAAGTCTTGTCACCTTAATATTTCTACCAGACTCTTCTCTATTCCACTCTTCTACTAAAAAAGAGAGGAGGATTGTAATTGGATATGTGAAAAAAATTTCATTGTTATTCCTCCAGCAAATTCATGATTTGCAGAGTTTGAATGTTGCTAGCTGGGTGTGTGTGTGTGGGGGGGGGGAATAATAGTTTGCATAAGAAGGCCAGGCATTGTTAGTACCAAGACTTATTTTCCCCTGAGATTCAGAGAGGAAATCTGTTGAAGTAAACCTAGGTGACATATAGCAAACACGAATGGATAGGAAGTGGCTTAAAGGATCCTGTCATGCAATTACTATGGGGCGGGGGTGGGACAGACAAGAGCAGTTGGCTGCTGAAGCTTTGAATCAGAAGTCTTCCGAGGTCTATAGTGTGGGGTATCAATGAACTTGTCCCATTTCTGCCCTCCTGGGGACAGGCTTAGACTTGTACAGTGGCCATTTGGATGGACACTAAGAGCCAAGGCCACTGGCTTCATTCTTTCTCACATCAGATGACTTCTTAATCTACAGTCCTTCTTTGTCAGCTATGGTGGGGTCAAGCAGTCCTATCACTTGTAGTATTCTTACCTGCTGGGCTGGTGGCTAATTAGCAATAACTGTGGTGGTGTGCAATGCTGAGGTGCTGAGAGTTGTTCTGCTCATGAAGAGAGGCAGAAATTTTCAGCCTGGCCACGAAAGATTTCTGAGGCATTCTTATCATATACGAGTACGTCAGGCGACCCAGAATACATGAACTTCCACTGTCCTGCGCAGGTAAGGACGTAAACATCTCATTCTGGACAGTTTTGCAGGGCCCACACTTGAAATAAAAATCATTGTGCCACACCCTAGTTGTGCAGTAATATGGGGCAAGAAAAAAATCAATATGGAAATGTTTTTCTTTATATATTCTCAAATGCTGACAGTCACACTAATGGTAGAATGTCTCTGGATTTTATGTGTACCTTCATGTTATAGTATTTTGAAATACAGAGGCTTTTTTTGATCTTTTTTTGATTGTGGCAAGAAACTCATAAAACTTAGTATCTCAACCATTTTTTTTATTTCAAGATCTTATTTTTTAAAAACTTTTATTTAATATAAATTTCAAAAGTACAACTTTTGGATTATAGTGGTTTTTCCCCCATAACCAGCCTCCCACCCGCAAAGCATCCCATCTCCTACTCCCTCTCCTATCCCATCCTTCTTTAAGATTAATTTTTAATTATCTTTATATACAGAAGATCAACTTAATATATACTAAATAAAGATTTCAACAGTTTGCACCCACACAGACACACAAAGTATAAAGTGCTATTTGAATACTAGTTTTACCATTAATTTGCATGGTACAATTCATTAAGGACAGAGATCCTACATGGGGAGTAAGTGTACAGTGACTCCCGTTGTTGATTTAACAATTGACAGTCTTATTTATGACGTCAGTAGTCACCCGAGGCTCTTGTCATGAGCTGCCAAGGCTATGGAAGCCTCTTGAGTTCACAAACTCTGACCTTATTTAAACAAGGCCATAATCAAAGTGGGAGTTCTCTCCTCCCTTCAGAGGAAGGTACCTCCTTCTTTGAGGGCCCCTTCTTTCCACCAAGATCTCACTCACAGAGATCTTTCATTTAGGTCATTTTTTGCCACAGTGTCTTGGCTTTCCATGCCTGAGAAACTCTCATGGGCTTTTTAGCCAGATCCATATGCCTTAAGGGCTGATTCTGAGGCCAGCATGCTGTTGAGGGCATCTGCCATTCTGTGAGTATCTCAACCATTTTTAAGCATACAGTTCAGTAGTGTTAAGTAAATTTGCATTGTTGTGAAGCACCTTTCCATAACTTTTTCATCTTGCAAAACTGAAACTCTGTACCAATTAGAAAACATCCCATTTTCCCTACTTGTAGTTCCTGGCAACCACCATTCTGCTATAACTATGAATTTGACAACTTTAGATACTCCATATAAATGCAATCATTTAGTATTTTTCTTTTTGTGTCTGACTTACTTAACATAACGTCCTCAGAGTTCACCCATATTGTAGCACATGACAGGATTTCCTACATTTTTTTATAAACAGATTTTATTTATTTATTTTTGACAGGCTGAGTGGACAGTGAGAGAGAGAGAGAGAGAGAGAGAGAGAGAAAGGTCTTCCTTTTCCGTTGGTTCACCCCCAATGGCCGCTGCGGCCAGCGCACTGCAGCTGGCGCATCCGCTGATCCGAAGCCAGGAGCCAGGTGCCTCTCCTGGTCTCCCATGCGGGTGCAGGGCCCAAAGACTTGGGCCATCTTCCACTGCACTCCCAGGCCAAGCAGAGAGCTGGACTGGAAGAGGAGCAACCAGGACAGAATCCAGCGCCCTGACTGGGACTAGAACCCGGTGTGCTGGTGCCGCAGGCAGAGGATTAGCCTATTGAGCCGTGGTGCCGGCCAGGATTTCCTTCATTTTTAAGGCTGAATTATATTCCATTGTATGTATATACTTTGTTATTTATCCATTCATCTATTGATGGACATTTGGATTGCCTCCATCTCTTGGTTATTGGGAAGAGTTAGGAGTATGAGTGTATAAACATATCATTGAGATCCTGCTTTCTATTCGGATATATATACTCAGAAGTAAGATTGCTGGGTCATATGGAAATTCTCTTTTTAATTTTTTGAGGAACTTCTGTACTGTTTTTCAGAGTGGTTGTGCCACTTTGCAATCCTAGCAGCAATGCATAAGGGTTTCAACTACTCCACATCCTTGGCAACATACATTTTCTGGTTTTTAATTTTAATTTCAATAGTTTTGGATAGTAGCCATCCTAGCAGTTGTGAAATGATATCTCATTGTGGCTTTGATGTACATTACCTGACGACTTGTGATGTTAAGCATCATTTTATATGCTTAGTGTCCCTTTGTATAACATCTTTAAAGCATTTCTATTCAAGGTCTTTGTTCATTTTAAAATAAGTTTATTTGATTTTTGTTGTTGAGTTGTAGGAATTATTTTTTTTTTAAGGATTTATTTCCTTGAGAGGTAGAGTTACAGACAGAGAAGGATAGACACAAGAGAGGTCTTCCATCTGCTGGTTCACTCCCCAAATGGCCACAATGGCTGGAGCTGGGTCCATCCAAAGCCAGAAGCCAGGAGCTTCTTACAGGTCTCCCACACAGATGCAGGGGCCCAAGCACTTGGGCCATCTTCTACTGCTTTCCCAGGCCCTAGCAGAGAGCTGGATAGGAAGCAGAGCAGCTGGGACTCAAACTGGCACCCATATGGGATGCCGGCACTGTAGGTGGTGGCTTAACCTGCCACGTCACAGTGCTGGCCCCACTTCTAGGAGTTTTGTAGTTTTGGGCCTTAAGTTTAGATATTTATTCTACTTAGAGTTAATTTTTGTATGATATGGGTACAATTTCATGTTTTTGCAAGTAGCTACCCAGTTTTCTTTTTCTAAGATTGATTGATTTTATTTATTTTGAAACAGAGTTACAGAGAGGGAGAGGGAGAGACAGACAGACAGACACACACACATACACACACACATGCAGATCTTTCATTCGTTGGGTCACTCCCAAATTGGCCTCAACGGTCAGGACTGGGCCAGGCAGATCCAGGTCTCCCATGTGGGAGGTAGAGGCCCAGATACTTGGGCCATCTTCTGCTGCTTTCTCAGGAACGATAGAAGGGGGCTGGATGGGAAGTAGAGCAGCTGGGACTTGAACCAGTGCTTATATGGGATGCTGGCACTACAGGCAGCAGTGGCTTAACCTGTTGAACTACAATGCTGGCCCTAGCCTTTCCAGTTTTCTCAACACCATTTGTTGAAGAGACTATGCATTTCCCATCAAGTGGTATTTATACTCTGTCAAAGATCATTTCACCATATATGCATGAGTTTATTTCTGAGCTTTCCATTCTATTGATGTAAATGTCTGTGTTTTCCTAGTAAAACATTTTTTTGATTATTGTTGCTTTGCAATATATTTTGAAATCAGGACATATGAGTCATATGAATACATTCTTTTTTTTTTTTTTAAAAGATTTTATTATTTATTTGAGAGGTGGAGTTATAGACAGTGAGAGGAAGAGACAGAGAGAAAGGTTTTCCTTCCGTTGATTCACTCCCCAATGGCCACAATGGCTGGAGCTGTGCCGATCTGAAGCCAGGAGCCAGGAGCTTCTTCCGGGTCTCCCACACGGTTGCAGGGGTCCAAGGACTTGGGCCATCTTCTACTGCTTTCCCAGGCCATAGCAGAGAGCTGGATTGGAAGTGGAACCCTCGGGTCTCAAACTGGCGCCCATATGGGTTGCCGGTGCTGCAGAGGATTAATCTACTGTGCCACAGTGCCAACCCCTGAATACATTCTTCTATTATGAATTGTTTTGACTATTTGGGGGTCTTTCAGCTTACAAATACATTTTTGTATTTTTTTCCTATATTTCAAAAAATGCCTTTGGGATTTCTATAGGGATTTCATTGAATATGTATGTCACTTTGTGTCATATTGACATTTTAAAAATAGTAAGTCTTAAAAGCCTTGAATATATATCTTTCCATTTGTTTATCTTCTTTAATTTCTTTCATTATTGTTTTATACCCTTTAGTTTGTAAGTCTTTGATGTCCTTGATTAGGTTTATTCCTTAGTATCTTGTTCTTTTTGGTGTTATTGTGAAGAATTGTTTTCTTAATTTTTATTTTCATATCATTTGTTGTTAGTGTATAGAAATGAACCAATTTTATATCCTGAAAATGTGTTGAATTCATTCGTTAGTTCTAACAGCTGTGTGTGTGTGCGTGTGCACATAATATTTAAGGGTGTGGGGTTCAGATTATTTTAAAGTCAACTTTACTGTAAGAAAAAAATATTAGTGCATGCCTGAAATTATGAGAGTCCAGATAGTTTTCTTGAAAGTTAGTGGAGCCGGCGCCGCGGCTCACTAGGCTAATCCTCCGCCTTGCGGCGCCGGCACACCGGGTTCTAGTCCCGGTCGGGGCACCGATCCTGTCCCGGTTGCCCCTCTTCCAGGCCAGCTCTCTGCTGTGGCCAGGGAGTGCAGTGGAGGATGGCCCAAGTGCTTGGGCCCTGCACCCCATGGGAGACCAGGATAAGTACCTGGCTCCTGCCATCGGATCAGCGCGGTGCGCCGGCGCAGCGCGCTACCGGGGCGGACATTGGAGGGTGAACCAACGGCAAAGGAAGACCTTTCTCTCTGTCTCTCTCTCACTGTCCACTCTGCCTGTCAAAAATTAAAAAAAAAAAAAAAAAAAAAAAAGAAAGTTAGTGGAAATTTTGCTAGGGAGGAAATTTGTGCAAATTTCAGTAATCCTGAAATTCTTGGCATCATCTGTTTTACCCTTTGAGATTAAATTTTAAAAGTGATCCAGTTGAATAATAGTTACTATTATCCATTATATAATGGAACGAAGTGGGCAGACTTTGTCAGTTGTGTCTGTTAATTCATGCATGTGACATTTTGTTTTCAATGACATTTCTAGTCCTTTATACTTTAGAGATTTCTGATAATCATAATTAGTTTTCACCATGGCAGTGTAGGATGTAAAACACTCCAATAGGGCTTCTGGGTATTTATGATTTCCTTGAGTAGATGGTACATGATATTCCAGTCTCACAATACAAAGTTTACAGTAAGAGATGATGGTACTGGTAGATGAAGGTCTGACTTTGAGGTTCCTTTTAAAGGTCAGTACCAGGCATCTTTTTTTTTTTTAATGTTTATTTCTTTACTTGAGAGGCAGAGTTACATAGAGAGGGTGAGACAGAGAGAGGTAGAGAGAGGTCTTCCATCCGCTGATTCACTCCCTGAAATGGCCACAATGGCCAGAGCTGTGCCAATCCGAAGCCAGAAGCTTCTTCTGTCTCCCACGCAGGTGCAGAGACTCAAGTACCTGGACCATCTTCTACTGTTTTCCCAGGCCATCAGCAGAGAGCTGGATCGGAAGTGGAGCAGCTGGGACTCGAACTGGCGCCCATATGGAATGCCAGCACTGCGGGCGGATGCTTAACATACTGTGCCACGGCACTGGCCCCAGTGCCAGGAATCTTTTAATGAAGCTCTTAGATATACCATGGAAGAAACAGCCAGAAGTATGTTGGCAAATTATCATTGCAAAGTAGGGATCTAGTTTAATCTCTGTGAACATTCTTCATCTTGGAGGCTGTTGGCATTCATGGAGATGCATATGCGGAAGAACCAAAAACATTCTTTTTTTATTTTATTTTTTTTTTAATGATTGATTTATTTATTTGAGAGGCAGAGAGAGAGAGAGGTCTTCCATCTGTTGGTTCACTCCCCATATGACTGCAATAGCCAGAGTTGGGCCATTCCAGAGCCAGGATCCAGGAGTTTCTTTCAGGTTTCCTACATGGCTCAGGGCCCAAGAATTTGGGTCATCTTCCGCTGCTTTCTCAGGCTATCAGCAGTGGTGTGGATAGGAAGTGGAGCAGCTGGGATCCACACCAGTGTCCAAATGGGATCCTGGCACCACAGGCGGAGACTTAACCTACTATGCTACAGCGCTCACTCCCCAAAAACATTCTTATTTTGCTACAATTTGAAAGAGTTGCTTTTGCTTTGAAACAATATTCTGAGATATTGATTCCCAACCTATGGGAATTGTGGCAACATTATTGGGTTGATTTTAAACATACCTTCTTCTGACTCCTTCAGAGTTCTGAGTTACCAACATCAGGATCTGCCTGGTTGAAGGTCCCCCCCTCCAAAAAAATATTAGATAGCTTTCAGAATCCCTGGGAGGACCAGAGAGCCAGGCTAGGAGGACGCACACCTAGGCATAGCATAGCCAGAGAAGCAGGCACAGCTTTTGACTGTGTCATATGAGCATTCCTGAGGAACTTCATGTCTCAGTACTCACGGTCCTAGATATACTATTCAGCTCTAAGTCTCTGGTAGACTTCTCCATTTATCATCATTTAAAATCAATAAATGAATTTGTATTAGAGAAGTTTACAAGAGTCTTTGATCTATAATAAGCTAGGAAATCTCTTTAGTCAGTTTGAATCAGGCCTTTCTGTTGCCTGCAGTCAATACTGTGCCTAATTGGCAGACATCCTGGCTACTAGCAGTCTCCCTGGAAGGACCCATAGTTGAACCATGCTCTAAAGACCCCCTCATGGAATTTCTGTAGGCAGAGAAAGAGGAGAGGAGCCCTTGGGGGCTGTGACTGAAGGCCATTAAGACGAACATGAGTTCATCTCACAGGTTAGTGCCTGGCAATCCTAACTGGCTTGAGTTTGGGGTTGGTTTTGGCCACTGCCACACAGAGCGTATCTTGATTTACTGCTCTCTGAGAGAAATAAAGGCTCAAGTTTGGAACCCAAGAAATGGGCAAAGGATTGAATATCACCTTGGAGCTGAACCAAAGACAAACCAGTGGCTTCCCTTCCAAACAAATGTTTCTACACCTTTCCTCTCTGTTTCTTTGTGTAGTCACAGAAATGGTCCTTATGTAATTTAAAAAAGAAGTGCCACATTCCTCTGTTAATCTTACTGTGGAAAACACTGACACACTCCTTTGGAAAGAGAAGTACAATTAGACTCCAGACTTCAAACTTCCAGGTCAGGCACCCGTGCCCTATGGTGGAAATTGAGGTTGTGTTAAGAGTAGTTTAGTTATCCATCTGTGATGTATGTGAAGGTCCCACAAATGGATTTGTCTCCTTTATCAAAGACTTGCTGGTCAGGCAAATAATAGACCTTTGTTGGGAACACCTGGTTCCCAACCTGGTAACACACTACTCCAGTAAATGATGAAATATGCTGGCATTCGATCAAAAAGTCTTTATTTCCACTGGGATCAGAAATGGCTGTCTTTCATTTGCTTCTCCAGAGTGCAGAAAATGAACTATTATTTGAGTAGCAGCCATGGAAGTCACTGCCCAGATCTCCTTCTGAAAGAAGAATCTGTAGCTCAGCTGGAAGCACGGTAGTTAACTGTCAGCACCTGCAGTCAGAGGTCAAGCATGGCGAGGGGCTAGGGCCTGGAGATTTCTGCCCAACCTGGGACTTTTTCTCCAGGGAGTCCTTGCTCTGGTGCTCTCCATGGGGTTGGCTGAGTCTTTGCCAGAGCAGCCCCATAGTATGAAGCTCTCCCTGCCCAGTTCTGTTTTCCATGCTGCATGCCCACCTTACCTTTTAAGGGTATGCTTTGTGGTCTGAAGATTTTCCCTGACTGGCCTGGCTTCTTCCTTGTTTATTTTTCACAGGTATTATTCTATCTCCCTCCCTAAATATATTTCGTGCACACCTGTGTTTATTAGCTTTCTATCACGTAAAATAAATACCCGAGAGAAGCTGCTAAGGAGGGAATAAGGCTTTTTTTTTTTTTAAAAGGGATTTATTTATTTATTTGAAAGTCAGAGTTACAGACAGAGAGAGCTCTCTTTCATCTGCTATTTTACTCCCCAAATGGAGCACAAGAACTTTGGCCATCCTCCTGGGCACGTTAGCAGGGAGCTGGATTAGAAGTGGAGCAGCCAGGACTCAAATCAGCACCCGGATGAGATGTCAGTGCTGTAGGCCATGGCTTTAACCCACTGTTCCACAGCGAAACAGCTCTGGCATTTTTAAAAAATATTTATTTATTTGAAAGGCAGAGTGATAGAGATGTTTCATCTGCTGGTTCACTCCACAAATCGCTGCAGCAGCCAGGGCTGGGCCAGGCTGAAGCCAGGAGCCTGTAATTCCATGTGGGTCTCTCACATGGGTGGCAGGGGCCCAAGTATTTGGGACATGTTCTGCTGCCTTCCCAGTCGCAGCCAGGACTTGAACCAGCACCAACTGCACCATGATGCCAGCCCTCACAAGAATTACTTTTTTCTTTTTTTTTTTTTAAAGATTTTATTTATTTGAGAGGTAGAGTTACGGACAGTGAGAGGGAGAGACAGAAAGAAAGGTCTTCCATCTGTTGGTTCACTCCCCAAATGACCGCAATGGCCAGAGCTGTGCCAATCCAAAGCCAGGAGCCAGGTGCTTCTTCCCGGTCTCCCATGTGGGTTCAGGGGCCCAAAGGTTTCTACTGCTTTCCCAGGCCACAGCAGAGAGCTGGACTGGAAGAGGAGCAGCCGGGACTAGAACCGGGGCCCATATGGGATGCCTGCGCTGCAGGTGGAGGGTTAACCTCCTGTGCCATGGAGCCGACCCCGAGAACTACTTCTAAGGACACATTCCTTGTTGCTTAGATCTCCCAGTGGGCCCCAAACTTCCTAGACTTCATAATTTCCACCCTTAATCCATTAACATTAAGTCTATTAATCATTAACATAAGACTTTAGGTACAAAGCCCCTAGTTCTAGGGCCTTTGGGGAACACCCAAACTTATCCAATTCAGAACAACTCCTAACTGTCTGATTATCTGCTTCCTTGAGAGCCCAATGGACATAATTTATATTATCCATTTTTTCCTCATTTCCAGAGAAAAAAAATTTGATATTGTTGTTTTTTAAAGATTTATTTATTTGTTTGAAAGTCAGAGTTACACAGAGAAGGAGAGGCAGAGAGAAAGAGGTCTTCCATTGATGATTCGCTCCCTAGTTGGCCACAAGGCCTGGAGCTGTGCCGATCTGAAGCCAGGAGCCAGGAGCTTCTTCCAGGTCTCCCATATGGGTGCAGCGGCTCAAGGACTTGGGCCATCTTCTGCTGCTTTCCCAGGCCATAGCAGAGAGCCGGATGGGAAGTAGAGCAGCCAGGACACAAACTGGTGCCCTTATGGGATGCTGGCACTGCAGGCGGCAGCTTTACTCACTACACCACAGCACCTGCCCCTTTTGATACTGTTTTTTACATCTTCCTTCTCATATCATAATAGGAAATGGAATCTTCTTTAAAACCTTACTCTTCCTTTATCTCTCCATTTCAAGGAGTGTGGGGTCTACATTCACTTCTCTACTGCACTGACAATCTATAGCACTGAAAAATTGATGCTCAGGAGGCAGGTGTGTTCAGTCAGCAAAGATAGCCCAGCTGGGCCATGATCTGTGCTCACAGTTACACCATTTCACAGAGACCTGATCCTCATTTTAGTAGTTTTTACTTCCTTTGGCTCTCAGAACCCATGATGAAAGCCATGGACCCTCTTCAGTCAAGTTGCTTTCAGAGCACCATCCATACATTTCAGATCGGACACTTTTCTCATTGTAGCCAAGCCAGCTTCTCATTTTCAGGGGGAGGGAAGGAGATGAAATGACTAGTTCAGAGTCATCTGATTCCCAGGCCAGTAGGGAGGGAGGCACTGGGGAGAGAATGGATCTGCTCCGGGCTCCTAAGCAGGGTCGAAGTACATTGTCTGTGGGCACAGCTATCCTTACTGGACTGGACTCCCTTTGCTAATTTGTCATTAGAATGACAAGGTTTACATTGTCTCCCTAACTGTAACCTGACCCTAACTAACTCTGGAACATTGGACAATTCATAAAGCTTCTCTGGTTTCAGTAGCCTCACATCTAAAATCCTTGAGGAACTGAGCTTGATGCTAACAAGAAACTGTCCTTTGCAGTTGGCCCTCCATATCTGTGGGTTCTGAATCCATGCATTCAACAAACCTCGGATGCAAAAAACAGAATTGTGTCTGTCCCAAACATGAAGAGACTCTTCCTCTTGTCATTATCGCCTTGACAATACAGTGCCACAACTCTGTACATAGCACTGACATTGTGTTAGGTGTTATAAGTGATCGAGAGGTAATTTACAGGAGGATATGCATAGGTTATGTGCAAATACTATGGCACTTCAGATAAAGAACTTGAGCATCAGTGGATGTTTGATGTCCATGGAGAAAGAGATGTCCTGGAACCAATCCCTTGAGGATACTGAGTGTTCTGTTAAGAGCTTCCTGTGTCCTATCTCAAAGTCACACAGTGAAGCAGGGGCCCAAGGACTTGGGCCATCCACCATTGCTTTCCCAGGCCATGGCAGAGAGCTGGATCAGAAGAGGAGCAGCTGGGACTAGAACAGGTGCCCACATGGGATGCTGGCACTTCAGTCCAGGGCTTTAACCCACTGCACCACAGCGCTGGCCCCCAAAATAATGATTTTTTAATAGGAGTGAGAAACTGATGAGCGCTCAATAGCCAGAAGCATTTTGTCTTTAGATGGTAGTCTCTTAAACCAAGAGCTATCATTTTGTTGAATGATTTCCAACCCAAATAAGCAGTATAACAAGTGAGCCTCAAAATCAGTCAACCAAAAAGCAAACATTTTTGTAACCAGGAAAAGGAAAGCTTTACAGCCTTTAAACAGTATAATCTGGGAATACATACCTATGCCATATTACCAACTGTCAACATAAAATATGTGGGTTTTAATCATTATACTGTGATCACTGGAACAGTCCCTGATAGAAAGCTTAGTGGAGAAAATAAGCCTAGAACCATGTGGTGTGTTTACTACAAGGCTTTAAGGATTCAAAGGCTATAAACATCATAGTCAAGTGACACCCTCTCCTAAAAATGATGTGCTTAGGGGCTGGCATAGCATAGCAGGTTAAGTCACCACTTACAAAGCTGGCATCTCATATGGGTATCTGTTTGAGTCCTGGCTGCTCCACTTCTGATCCAGCTCCCTGCTATGGCCTGGGAAAGCAGCAGAAGATGGCCCAAGTGCTTGGTCCCCTGCACCCATGTGAGAGACCCAGAAGAAGCTTCTGGCTCCTGTGGCCATTTGGGGAATGAGCGAATGGATGGCAGATCTCTCTCTTGTGTGACTCTGACTTTCAAATAAATAAAGTCTTTTTATTTGAAAGGTAGAGTTACAGACAGAGGGAGAGACAGAGAAAAAGGCCTTCCATCCACTGATTTACTCCCCACATGGCTGCAACAGCTGGAGCTGGGCCAATCTGAAGCCAGGAACCAGGAGGTTCTTCCTGGTCTCCCATGCGGGTATAGGACCCCAAGCACTTGGGCCATTTTCTATTGCTTTCCCAGGCCATAGTAGAGAGCTAGCTTAGAAGAGGAGCAGCAAGACATGAACTGGTGCCTGTTTGGGATACTGGTGCTGCAGCACTGACCCCAGTAAATAAATCTTTAAAAATTTATTTAAAATGGGGGCTGGTGCTGTGGTGCAGCAGGTTAACACCCTGGCCTGAAGTGCCAGCTTCCCATATGGGTGCCGGTTTGAGACCTGGCTGCTCCACTTCTGATCCAGCTCTGCTGTGGTCTGAGAAAGCAGTAGAAGATGGCCTGAGTCCTTGGGCCCCTGCACCCCCATGGGAGACCTGCAAGAAGCTCCTGGCTCCTGGCTTCAGATAGGTGCAGCTCTGGCCATTGCAGCCAATTGGGGAGTGAACCATCAGATGGAAGACCCCCCCCCCCCCGCCCGCCCGCCTCTCATCTCTGTGTAACTAGGACTTTCAAATAAATAAATCTTAAAAAATTATTTAAAATGATGTGCTAGGCCACTGGAAGATACAAACAGGGCCTGTAGAAGAAAAGTAAAGTGCAGGGGCCTAGCCTCTGGCAGTTCTCATGCTTTGAGTTGTCTACACATGTGCTTAGGCTAGATGCCTAGTCTACTAATACCAGTGCCATTTCCTCCTGGGGCACTCATTGTGTTAGACTTATTTTGACATTCCTCATGTCTCTGTTTCCATTGGGTCTGTCCTGTTTTCTCTCCCAAGGCACCTTGAACTTTGCCTTATATCTTTATACATAATTTTTCATGATTATGTGTTAACATCTGCCCCCGTCACCATGCTGTCAACTCCTGGTACAGACTCAGCATAAAAGTGGGGTTTACAGTTAGAAAAATCTAAGTTCAAATCATAGGCCCACTGTGCCATGTGGTTTTAGGCCCAGCTCTTGCGTTTGTACCCAGGCCATACTTACTAGCCAATGATGGTACACAGTCAGGGTTTGGGGTAGTAGCACAGGCTATTCTTGGGAGATGTAGGATTCTTTAAACCAATCACTTTCGCTGGAGACCTGGCTGAGACTTTGCAAGAGTTGGGCCACAGTCTCAGACTCATGCTAACGTCCCTGTTTCCTCCTTAGGTCAGACTGGCACTTGACTTTGGAGGCCATCTGAAGGCAAAACTTGCATTTCCCTGCTCCCCCCCTCTGAGCCCTTCATCGACATTTCCCCCATATATTTCCTGTACGTGTAATCCTTTATAGGTCTCTTCTTCTCAGAGGCCCTGATGAATTAACACAACTGTAGCTTAACCTCTCTCTGACTCAGTTTCCTCCCCTGTTAATTGGAGCGAATGTAACCTACCTGTAGAATTGCTGTGAGGGCCAATGCAAATAACTTCAGGAAAGAGTCTGGCACCTTGACTCACAAAAAATATTATTTCCCAGCTTCTTGCCTCCATGCCGACCACTCCTGACCCTTCCCACCGACCTCTGGCAGCAGCATCTTTAACTTAAGTCCCCCATACAATAGCCCACAAGCCGTTCTAATGATGGAATGACTTAAGTAAGTTTGAAAGTGGTGGCATCTCTTTGGCACTCTTCTAAGTCATCTTTCTGCCATTCCTTCTGTTCTTACCCTGTAGTGACAGGAGGAATCCCTTGAGTTATCTCTTCCCTGTCTCCAGTAAAAACTCATTATCAAAGATGATATGCCAGCTGGGATCCTCCATGATTTGCTCTGTATCTGGCTACCTAGCCTTCCTGCCCATACAATGAGCCTGTTTGAGCAGCTGGAGGGTGGAGCAGTGAGGCTTCCAAGTCCCATTGGCTCTGGCTGCCTCTCTGTCGTGCTCTGGGACTTCCTTTGCAGCAGACCCTTCTCAAATGACAGTCATCCCTTATATTCCTGGCCTGAAACACAACTTCTTGCATCAAAGTGGTGGACCAAATAGAGTGGCAGTTGCTTATCCCTTCATGTCACATGCCTCAGGCACAGTCCATAGAAGACTTATTCGGTACAAGGATGGCCTTAGTCTAGGCCGGTTATGGGCAGAGTCTGCTCTCTCCTCTAGTGCTGGGGCCCTTCAAAATGTCTACTTTGCTACCCACAGCAAGTAACAGATGGCTGATCTTCTGGGACAGACCTGGCCTTAATTTAGCTTGACTTTGAACTAAGGCTAAACTGAGTATCTTTGCTTCATTGCTAAGTGAATTGAACACCTTCCTGTGTGTATAGTCCCATGGCCCTGGAACTCCTTTACAATGGGCAATGGACTAGGAGTAGCATGGGCTAGATTTGGGCCATAATCCCCAAAATTCACCTTCTGGTTTTGTTTTCTTTGGATTCCTGGCCATTTGAATGGTGCCAACCCACACTGAGGGTGAATCTTCCTGGCCTGACCCACTCAGACTCCCATACCAGTATCTTCTGGAAATCCCTTCACAGACATACCCCAAATAATGCTTTAGCAGGTTTCTAGGTATTGTTCTAACATGATGCAACGATCCTGCATACATCCTAAAGCACACCAATCCCTTCCCTAGAATTTAGCTTTCTACCCATTTTATATGGTCTTTTTTTTTTTTTTTTTTGACAGGCAGAGTGGATAGAGAGAGAGAGAGACAGAAAAAGGTCTTCCTTTGCTGTTGGTTCACCCTCCAATGGCTGCCGCGGCCGGCGCATCGCGCCAATCCACAGCCAGGAGCCAGGTGCTTCTCCTGGTCTCCCATGGGGTGCAGGGCCCAAGCACTTGGGCCATCCTCCACTGCACTCCCTGGCCATAGCAGAGAGCTGGCCTGGAAGAGGGGCAACCAGGATAGAATCCGGCGCCCCAACCGGGACTAGAACCTGGTGTGCCAGCGCTGCAAGGCGGAGGATTAGCCTGTTGAGCCATGGCGCCGGCTTATATGGTCTTTTTTTCCCCAATCAGAATTGCACTTTGAGGGATTTCAACTTTCACGATTTTAACATTCAGGATTTTAATCTTTTAGGATTGTGGTTTTCAGAATTTTAGACTTCAGAAATTTTAATCTTTTGGGATTTCAGCATTTGGGATTATGCAGTTGGGGATCTCGACTTTCAGGATTATGACCAGCACCACTGTAGGATGGCCCCAAGGCTTCGGAAGAGGCTGCCTGGGCTGTTTCTCTGCCTTTGACAACATGCTGTATCCAGGGCGTTCAGGACTCTTATGCATGGGCTCACTGCCCCACCATGGTTTGACCATTTTAAAGTTTAAAAAGAATAACGAGACACAGAGAGAAAGAGAGAGAATGAATACTGCTTATTGTAAAACTTCAAACCATGAAAAAGCCCCGGGCGCAGACATTGTGGCTGCCCCATCCACCTTCCTCTGACCCTCACTAATCCACTGCATGCCAGTAGCTTCCTGTTCCAAGCCCCTGTGACGGAGAGTTTTCTTGCTTATTCAAGCACAGAGAAAAAGGGGAAGTTAATGCCCCAGGAGGAGCTGTCAATCAATGAAGATAGAAGTTGGTGTGTAATTGTACCCTTTCCCTTTCCCCTAGGGTGAGACAGGTAATTCTAAGGTGATTCTGCACAATTTCCCTGTTGCCTCAGTCTCCTACAGTGGTAACCTGCTCACTAGCACATCCTATACGGGTTTCTTTTCCTTCCCTGCTTCACAACCACATTTCTCTCCCAGTATTTCCCAGATCCATCTCTTAAGTAGACTACTTGCACTCAAATCCTTGTTTCCAGATCTTCTATGGGAACCCAACCTACAACAGCCCATCGATGAGCAATGGCCATCAGAGAATGTACTGTTCTTTGAAAATAAATGCTCAAATTTGCTGCTTATGTATATTCCTTAGTATACTTCCTGTTATATGCATAATTGTTATTAATGATATGCCATCATTTAAAAAATTTATTTATTTGAAAGGCAGAGTTAGAGAAAGGGGAGAGAGAAAGAGAGAGTGAGAGTGAGAGCAAGAGAGAGAGAGAATGAGAATTTTCCATCTACTGGTTCATTCCCCAAATGGCCACAATAGCAAGGGCTGGGCCAGGCCAAAGCCAGGAGCCAGGAGCTTCATCCAAATCTCCCACATGGGTATAGGGGCCCAGGGAGATGGGCCATGTTCTGCTTCTTTCCCAGGCACATCAGCAGGGAGCTGGATCAGAAGCAGAGCAGCCAGGACTTGAACGGGTGCCCATATGGGATGCCAGCATTGTAGGTGGCGGCTTAACCTGCTACACCACATCACTGGGCCCATGTGCCATTGTTAACCAATATACAGGCACAGGCTACAACTTGGGAAAGCTATATATATATCTATATATTCAATATGTATCTGAATAATTTTGAGTTCTTTGAACAGTTTTTTCTTGATAGGCATAGATTTTTTTTAAAATAAAGTTTTATTTTGAGAAAGCTCAGTCCTGTTTGCCAGCTGCCTTCTTAATGGTAGCCAAGATATTGTTCATCTCATCTTGCTTTCTTAGGGCAAAGATGTGTGTACCCACCATTTCTTTGATGAACTTGAGAGACTGCTTGTCCTTGGAGATCTTGGAAAACTTTGTGGTGCTCCACTTGTAGGAAAGTACTTCAAAAAGTTTGTGGGAAAAATTGAATTAAAAGAGAATGCATGTCTTCCATGAACTTTTTGAAGACTCCACATGTTTGGCAAAACCATCACCTGTCAGATCATGTCCCGCAAGAACTTGATGAGACAAGTACTTGGTGAGGCAGTGGTGGGTATGCCTCAGCTTGCTCATGTTCTTGGTCAGCTTATGACCCTTGTTGAAGTCCATGGCCATGGGATATCGTGGAGCCATGGCTGTTGTGGTGGAAAGGCAGATGGTCATTGCTTTGATTTAACCATGGCAGGCAAAGAATATTTTAGAAGGAGGAGAAATGCAACATTTATTGTATTCTCAAAAGAAGAAATCTAACATTTTCCACTTATTTGTTTCTTTTTGACTCATCAGGAGTATTTTCAATCAGGGTTCCTTTTGTGGGATCCTTTACAGTCACTGATCCTTCTTGTGAGGCTTGGTTTCATTATATCTGGATGCCAGAATCTACAAACACACTTTAATCAGGCAGAAGGAAAAAGCAAATTCCTCATTTGAAGAATTTCCACTCTGTTTTCAAGACAAGTTGGGAGGCCCATGTTTGGCCTAGCAGTAGATGCTGTTTAAGTCACTCATGTAACATATTGGAATGCCTGGGTTCAAGTCCCAGCTCCAGCTCCTGACTCTAGCTTCATACTAATGCACACCCTGGGAAAGCAGTTGGATTCCTCCCACTCATGTGGGAGAACTGGACTATTGAGATTCTGGATCCTGGTTGTAGCCCTGGCCCAGCCCTGGCCATAGTGGACACTTGGGGAGTGAACCAGTAGATGGATGTGTGCTCTCTCTCTCTCTTTCTCTCTCTCATCCACTCAAATAAGAAAGTCATACCTTGAATGTTGTTCTTACGACTGTTCTACAGGTGCAAAAGGGTGGTAGTAGCATCAATCTGGATATTACTTACTATTTGAGATTGTTTTCTTAGTCTTTGGATCAAAAGCAAATATATTACAATTTACCACTTTTTCTGTCTCCACCTCATTGGATCATCTTGACCACCCCTTGAAGTATGTACTCTTTGCTTTGGAAGCTGCTAGTTTACTGGTATTCAGTCACCATTCCTCCACCTGTCCTTCAAGAGCTTCCCTGCCCTATGCCTACCTTACCACACCTGCCCAACCTCTCCAGGACTCTGCTGCAGTCAGTCTAGCCTCTTAGCTCCTTAACTCTTGGTTCCTGATCATGATGTGTGCCCTCCCGCCCCGTTTGCATCCATGTTTTGTTCATTCTTCCTTTTCTAACGGTCTCTGCTATGCTCTTACTGCCTAGAATGATGTCACTCTGCTCCAGAACCCTGGAACACATCTAGCCCTCACCACACATACTTCATTTTTCCCCCAAAGAAGCCTTTTATTTAAGGAATGCAAACTTTGTGCATTTTATAGGTAAAGCTTCAAGAATATAATTATTTGCACCATACCCACCCTCCAACCCACACTCCCATCCCTCCCCCATTCCTAGTCCCATTCTCCACTAAGATCCATTTTCAATTAACTTTATGCACAGAAGACCAACTCTATACTTAGAATTCAACAATTTGCATGAAAAAAAGAAAGAAAAAAAAAACCTGTTCCTCATCATATCAGTTGAGACAAGGGCTGTTCAAAGTCATTGCATCTTGAAGTTAATTTCACTTTTTTTTAAGAAACTTAACTTTAAAGAAGCACCCAAGAATGATAGATCTTTTGTGAGCACTTGGACATAACTATAACTTATGAGACATCAGAATATCCTCCACTTAATACATTAAAAGAAAGTAAGTCCTTGAGAGTGAATTTTATCATTAATTAAGGAAGCACCTAAGAAAACAGGCAATGGAGTTGGACACTTAGGTATAACTAAAGACATAGGAATATCTTCCATTTAATACACTACAAATAAATCTTTGAGAGAAAGTTTTACTGTTAACTCTTACACAACAACTCTTTGAGGACAGAAGTCCTGCATGGGAAGTTAGTGCACAGTGACTCCTGTTGTTAATTTAGCAATTAACACTCTTATATATGATGTCAGTGATCACCCCAGGCTCTTGACATGAGCTGCCTAGGCTATGGAAGCCTTTTGAATCCACAAACGCTGTCAGTATTTAGATAAGGCCATAAGCAAAGTGAAAGTTTTCTCTTCCAGAGAAAAGTACCTCCTTTGGTGACCACTTCTTTCCACTGGGGCCTCACCCACCAAGTTCCTTCATGTAGGACACTTTTTGCCACGGTGTCTTGGCTTTCTATGCCTGAAATGCTCTCGTGGGCTTTTCATGCAGACCAGAATGCCTTAAGGGCTGATGCTAAGGTCAGAGTGCTACTTAAAGTGATTTTCATTCTATTAATCTACTATGTGAGCTGCTTCCCATGTTGGAGCATTCACTCCTTTTTAATTCTATTATTATTACCAGACACTTAATCCTATTTATATGATCACTTTAACTCTTAATCTTATCCATATGATCACTATAACACTTAAGATGGTATTTTTACCACCCAGTGTAAGGGGATTTGGGGTCCCATGGCAAGATTTTAAGCTGTACCCTTAGAAGTAAGTCCTTAGGAATGTATGCAGAACTATACAGTGTTACAGTTACAAACTTCATACACTTTGTAATTACAACTTTAGGAACATGGTGATTCTTCCCACCACACCACAGCACACCACACCACACCACACATATGTTTAAAAACTCACCACCCACTTACTTTCCTCTGTAACCCAGCACTTTAACTGTTGCCCACAGATTGGAGCTACTTGAGTACACAGAAGACCAAGAGCTAATTAGAGGTGACATGGCTTTTGTTAGGTGACACCAGGTCCACCAGACCATGGACTCCTAGCACAGATGGTGCTTTTTGCCTCACCCAGTGCTGGTCTCCTCTGATGATGGGCTAGGGAAAGTAGAGGTTAATTGCTCTATGGCATAGAGTCAGAAAGAATGCCATGGAGAAGTGACTCCAACTTCTAGCTGAGAAGACAGAACTGTGCCAGGCTCAGGGTGACTTAGCCTCAAATTCTAATGCTCAACAGCTGCCATTCTGACTTCCTAGGCTGGCTCAACACATTCCTAACAAAACTTTGCTTTTAAGGATCTCACATTTATTTGTTTTTAATTATATCTCTCGAAGCATGGGATTAACTCACTTTTAAAAACAGCTTTATTAATATATATTTCACATACCATATAATTCACCCATTTAAAGTATATGGGGGCAGCATTCTGGTGCAGCAGATTAAGCAGCTGTGTACAACTCCAGCATACTGTATTGGAGCTCTGGTTCAAGTCCCAGCTGCTTCACTTCCAATCCAGCTTCCTGCTAATGTGCCTGGGAAAGCAGCAGAAGATGACTCAAGTGCTTGGGCCTCTGCCATGCACATGGGAGACCTAAATGAAGTTCAGGGCTCCTGGCTTCGGCCTGTACCAGCTCCGGCCATTGTAGCTGTTTGGGGATTGAACCAGTGGATGGAATATCTCTTTCTGTCTCTCCCTCTCTGTAGCTATGCACTTCAGATAAATGAATAAATCTTAAAGTATATGATGATTTTTAGTAAATTAATAGAGTTGTCAATCTAACCCTGTGATTTTCAGTTCCATGTGTCACTGTGGTTAGCTACAGTCCCCAGTTATTCAGTTAAATACTAATCTAGGTGTTGCTATAAAGGTATTGTGTAGATATGATCAAAATCCAAAACCAGTTGACTTGAAGGAACAGATTACCCTGGGTAGTCTTGATGGGCCTGATTCAATCTGGTGAGAGGCCTTAAGAGCAGAGCTAAAGTTTCCCAGAAGAAAGAGGAATTCTATCTGTAGAGTAAAGCTCATGTCTGAGAGTTCCAGCCTGCCCTGACAGCCTGCTTGCTCCACAGATTTCAGACTTGTCTCACCAATCTCTACAATCGCATAAGACGATTCCTTGCAACAAATCTCGTGGTATCTCCTCCTGCTTGCATTTTCCTGGTTGATAGTTGGCTGTACAAACCCACTTTGAAACCATTACAAAAACACAGTTCCATTTTCTGTAGGAGCTGCTTTGTTTTCTTATGATCTCTTGAAATCTCTTCCCCTTTTGGTGTGTATTCTTGGGGCTATGTCTACTTTCCTCTTTCTCCCAGAGCCTGAGTCCTGGATTTAATCTTGATTGTAGATAGGTACAAAGGAATTTTCACCATGACCAAAACCATCTTTTGGGAATCAATTTGCAGTTTTTATAATTGTAATTTTTGTTAGAATGTGGATTCCAGAAGAATTAAGGTCTTAGTCTGCTTAGCCCACTGAGATATCTCAACCCACAGTTGTTCCTGGCATGCAGTAGGTATTTTCTATAGTTTCAGTGTCCTTTCTCAAACTCTTGCTGAAATCTAATTGCCACTCTGACAGTATTAACAGGTGAAACCTCTGGGCAGGCCTGGTGGTGCAGCAGGTTACCAGCTGCTCATGAGCCAACATCCCATATTGGAGTGCTGGCTTGAGTCCAGCTGCTTGGCTTTACATCTAGCTTCCTGCTTATGTACCTGGGAAGGCAGAATATGATGGCTTAAGTGCTTGGGTCCCTGTGACTCACTTGGACGACCTGGATAGAGCTGCTGGATCCTGGCTGTTGTGGCCATTTTGGTGGTGAATCAGCAGATGGAAGACATTTCTCTGTCTCTGTCTCTGTCTCCATCTCTGTCTGTCTGTCTCTCTCCCTTCCTCTCTCCCTGTCACTTTGCCTTTCAAATAAATAAATAAATCTTTAAAAAAGAAGTGACTAAGCCATGAGAGCTCTTCCCACATGAAT
This sequence comes from Lepus europaeus, assembly GCF_033115175.1. Taxonomy (NCBI): domain Eukaryota; kingdom Metazoa; phylum Chordata; class Mammalia; order Lagomorpha; family Leporidae; genus Lepus; species Lepus europaeus. The sequence goes on along the minus strand of NC_084850.1, from coordinate 124,368,192 downwards.
GGATTAAAGCCACTGTCTTGGCAGTAGGCTCATTATCGAGGGAGTGGTTTCCTTACTGTCTCTCTTCCTCCCTTCTCACATTCTGCCATGGGATGACACACCAGGAAGGCCCTTGCCAGATTTTGGTTGCTTGATCTTGGACCTCCTAGCCTCAGAACTGTGAGAAATAAATTACTGTCCATTATAATTCACCCAGTCTGTGATATTGTTACAGCATCATGAAAGGGGCTAAGACAGTATTCATTAAATATCTCTTGAATGAACAAATTCCCACAGTGATGTTGTAAACTGCTTGAAAGGAGGAGAGACTCTCCTAATAGTGCAAGGAGCATAGAAGGTACTCGTGGCTGATTGCAGAAATGGCCACAAGTTCTTCCCTTCTCCAGAGCAGGAGTCTACTTCTCATCACTTATATATGGGTTTGGGAATGAACTTTTGGCCTAGTGGTTAAGATGCTGCTTGGAATGCCACATGCCATATCAGAGTGCCTGAGTTTGCGTCCTGGCTCTGCTCCTGATTCCAGCTTCATGCTAATGTGCACCCTGGGAGGCAGTGGTGATGGCTCAAGTGGTTGGGTCCCTGCAACCATGTAAGAGACCTGATTGAGTTCCCAGATCCCAGCTTCAGTCTGGCCCAGCCTTAGTTGTCATGGGTGTTTGTAGAGTCAATCAGTAGGTAGAGACTCTCTCTCTGTCTCTGTATCTGTGACTCTAAAATAAAATAAAGTTTTTAAAATATGGGCTTGGTTATATCAATTGCTTTGATCAATAGGGCACAAATAAATGTAATAAAAGCAGAAGTTGAAAAGCACTTGAGGGGCCAGTACTGTGGCATAGTGGATAAAGCCGCCACCTGCAGTGCCGGCATCCTATATGGGTGCTGGTTTGAGTCCCCGCTGTTCCACTTCTGATCCAGCTCTCTGCTATGGCCTGGGAAAGCAATAGAGAATGGTCCAAGTGCTTGGGTCCCTGTACCTGTGTAGGAGACACAGAAGAATCTCCTGGCTTTGGATGGGCTGGCTCCAGCTATTGTGGCCGTTTGGAGAATGAACCAGCAGATGGAAGACCTTTTTCTCTGTCTTTCCCTCTATCTATGGCTCTACCTCTCAAATAAATAAATAAGCAAAACTTAAGAAATCTTGTGACTAAAGGGGCTGGAATTGTGGCACAGTGAGTTAAAGCACCACTTGCAATACCAGCATCCCATGTTGAAGTGCCAATTTGAGTCCCAGCTGCACCACATCCAATCCAGTTCCGTGCCAACGCATGTGGGAAAGCTGCAGAAGATGGCCCAAGTGCTTGGACCCCTGTTACTTGTATGGGAGACTCACATGGAGTTCCCGGTTTCAGCGTGGCCCAACTCTGTGGTATTGTGGCCAGAGGCAGATAGAGATTTTCCATCTGCTGGTTCACTCCCCTCAATGGCCTAATGGCCAGATCTGAGCTAATCCGAAGCCAGGAGCCTGGAACTTCATCTGGTCTCCCACGTGGATGCAGGGGCCCAAGCACTTGGGCCATCTTACACTGCTTTCCCAGACCATCAGCAGAGTGCTGGATTCTAAGAGGAGCAGCTAGGACATGAATTGGCACCCATATGGGATGCAGGCACTGCTGGTAGGGGCTTTACTCGCTACGCCACAGTGCTGGCCCCTAAAATAAATCTTTTTTAAAGGTTTTATTTATTTATTTGAGATGCAGAGCTACAGATTGGTAAACCATCCTCTTGTTTACTCCCCAAATGACTGCTGCAGCTGAAGCTGAGCTGATCCAAAGCCAGGAGTTAGGAGGCTCTTCTGGGTCTCCCATGCAGGTGCAGGGGCTCAAGCACTCGGGCCATCCTCTGATGCCCTCCCAGGCAATAGCAGAGAGCTGGATAGGAAGAGGAGCTGCCAGGACATGAACCAGTGTCCATAAGGGATGCTGGTGCCACAGGTGCAGGCCCAGCCCACCCTGCCACAGCGCCTGCCCAATAAAATAAATCTTAAAAAAACACTTGTTACTAAAGCATAAAAGCCCACATATCCTAAAGTGGACAGTGGACAGGTACATTTTCACAAAGTGAGCACGCCTGTGTAACCAGCAGGCAGCTCAAGTCCCCCATCTGCCAGGTCATTTTTCAGTTTCCATTGCTTCTCGGCTGGTAACACTTGACATTGGGAAATCCAGCATACCCCTTTGGAGCAAGATCAGCAAAGATGCCGTAGATTGCTTTGGTGTCTCTGCTCTCTGTACTTTGCCTCTCCTGCTCTTAGCACTCAGGAATCTGTCTGAGCATCGACTCTACTTTTTTGTGCAGCTCCAGTAACTGAATGGACAGTGAGCAGGGTGGGTCAGCCTGGCTCGGTGGCCTGACCAGGCATATGGGATCTTCTCCTTGGCTCCACACACCTGATGGGGGCCCAAGCAAGTGTGAGCAAGCTCAGGTGTTCTAAACTAGTAGATCTGAATCCTGGCGGCTTATTGGAATCCCTGGGGACCTTAAAAATGCTGTGATGCCTGGGACCCACCCAAAGGACTCTGATGTAATTGTCCTGAGATATGGCTTGGCCATGGAGACTTTAAAAAATACGTGTTCAAGTGATTGCAATGTGCAGCCAAGGCTGGGAATGATTCCTCTCAACTCAGATTCTCCTGGGCTTCTGTGGCTGCACTGCGCAGTGTCAACATGAGCCGAGGATTAAATGCCATGTCTCACTGACTCTGTAATGTTTTTGTAACTCACACCAACTTTGCTTTTTGTGGCTTTCCTCAGAGGACTTGTGTAATACTATTTTGACAACATTCCACTCTGCATAGATTGAATCAACAATCTCTAAGATGGCTGTGAATATACCAGGTCATTTAGGGCCTGGATGGGAACTAAGACTTTAAAACAATAATAAGTTACAAAAGTCAGTCACTCCCTAAACATAGTTGACGTGTTTTCCTGCCTCTAGTGCTGATGATGTGCCTTGACAAAATAGTGTGTTTACTGGAAGGAATGATGGCTTCAAATGTGGAAATTACACAAGAGAAACTTGCAAAGCTTCCATGCCTGGTCTGTGTGAATTGTTAGGGAACAAGAGAGTCAGGGGACTCTTCTACAGAGGACAACAAGTTTTGGAATGGGTCTGAGGGGCAGGGAGGCCTTCCCCAGACAGTGGCCTAGGCAGCATATTAAAGATGATTACAGATTTCCTTTATATGTTACTTTCAAGAAGGAAAAGGACGTGCCTGACTTATGAGCCAAGCAATTGGGCTGACCAGAAAGCAGACGCTTGAAGTAGAAAATGGAGAGAAAGGAAGAAGAGAGATGAGTCTAGGCTAAGTTGGCACTTGCGGGGGGTCCAAGGTGGGTGACTGACACCCACGAGAATGAATGAACAGCTGGCTTACTTTGTTAGCTGTTGCAAGTACAAGTTAGAGGCTCCTAGGCACCAAGGAACAGGAAACACAGGCAAGTGGAGCCTATGTTGGAGAGGGTTACAAACAATGAAGGCAAAGGTACACATAGGATTCCCAGGAAAATGTAGAGCTCTCCCCAGTCTCATTCCCTTGGGCATGGGCCGGAGTTCCCAGGAATGCCGTCATTTTCGGAGGAGTGCTCAGTGGATCCTAGCCAGAAGCTCCATCCCTACATACCTCGGGGCTGATGACACACTTTCCCATGTGATTTCAAGGCAGTGGTGGGGTCTGTCTTATATTTATACAACCAACAGAAAGAACCTATTTTAGAGAAAACAGGCAAAGAAGGGAGTTGAGGGTAGCAATTTTGTAGCCTGGTCTGTAATTTAGTCTTGTATTCTCTGTTGAAGGAGAAAATAGTCCCTGTGTTAACAGTCAGTGGAGGATGAGGGAAGGAAAGATCAAGTAATTTGGGCCCTGGTCCTAGAATTTTCAGTGTGCTGGGAAGGGAAGAAAAACTTTTTACATTTTCTCATCATAGCAAGGTACTGGTTACTTGTGGAGGAGCCAGATGCACAGATTAAGATGGATGGGTAGATGGTAGGTAGGTAGATAAATAGATGATAGCAGGGTGAGCAGTGCAATAATAGAAAGGAAACAAGAATATTGGCCCAACAGCATGGGCTCTGAAGTCAGACTGCTGTCTGGGATTGAGTTGGAGCTGCCACTGACTAAGTAAGTGACCTTGGGCAGCTAACACAACCTCTCTATGCTCCAGTGTACTCACCTGTAAAATGGGTTAATAAGAGTGCATACCTCATGGGGCCTGGCACCAAGGAAGCCAATAAAAGTTAGCTTTTGTTTTTTATTATAGTGTTACCATTAGTATAACTTCCAGGATATTATGAGAGGACAGATAGGAATTCCTTAATGCAATCTGAGGACATCAGAGAAAAATTGTTCCCCCCAGCCCACACCCCAGGCCAGGGGAAGTGGTGGCCTGGGGTCTTAACGGATAAATAGGATTCAGCATGAGAGAAGGGAGTTGGTGTTTGATTTTAGGCAAAAGAGAAGGGGCCTGTGAGTGAGAAACAGGGTGTGTGTAAAGAAGGTGGTTTTTAGTTTTGGAGCCACAGTTGATTCCGTGCTTGAGAAATAGGTACACATAGTTGTGGAAGTCACTGTTTTGTTCAGGCTACAGAATATGACTAGAGGGCAAGGAATTTCAAGAACATCTCCAGGGGTCTAGAGTTCAACCTGGAAATCATTGCTGCCCTTCAACAGTGCTATCCCGATGCAGAGTCACTGAAGGTTTCCAACAGGGGCTCCATGATGGAAATTATTATCCAGCATCTATTTCTTTCTCTCTTTTTTTTTTTTAAGATTTATTTATTTATTTGAAAGGCGGAGTTACAAAGAGGCAGAGAGGCAGAGAGGCAGAGAGAGAGAGAGAGAGAGAGAGAGAGAGAGAGAGAGGGAGGGAGGGAGGGAGGGAGGGAGAGAGAGGGAAAGAGGTATCTTTCCATCTGCTGGTTCACCCCAGGAGTCAGGAGCTTCCTGCAGGTCTCCCACATGGGTGCAGGGGCCCAAGGACTTGAACCGGCACCTGTGGAATTCCAGCACTACAGAGGGCAGCTCTACCCGTTATGCCACAGCACTGGCCCCCTCTAGAATCTATTTCAACCTCCTTTCAATGTGCCCTTTATGTGTTCAGAAACATTAGAACTACATTTCCCAATGCTGTATAATAGTTCAGACCTGGTTAACGCCACTCTTAGGATCATTGGTTACTATCCTCACCCTGTCTTTTATGACCTTGTCTAAATATGATTAGAGTTGGCGAACTTGGAAGGCTTCCATAGCCTTGGCAACTCATGACGAGAGCCTAGGGTGGTTACTGGCACCATAAACTAGAGTGTCAATTTGTTGGGTCAACAATAGGAGTCACTGTGCACTTGCTCCTCATGTGGGATCTCTGTCCTTAATGTGCTGTACATTGTGATTTAATGCTATAACTAGTACTCAAACAGTATGTTTCACTTTGTGTTTCTGTGTGGGTGCAAACTGTTGAAATCTTTACTTGATATATACTAAATTGATCTTCTGTATATAAAGAGAATTGAAAATGAATCTTGATGTAAATGGAAGGGGAGAGGGAGTGGGAGAGGGGAGGGTTGCGGGTGGGAGGGAAGTTATGGGAGGGGGAAGCCATTGTAATCCATAAGCTGTACTTTGGAAATTTATATTCATTAAATAAAAGTTAATAAAAAGAACTACATTTCCCAGATTCCCTTGCAGCTGAATGATTTAAGTTCCACCAATTAGATGTGGTCATGTGAGACATTCAGAACCCATTTAAGTGGGGGAAAAGACACGGTAGGAAGCTTCTGTTTTGCAGGTGCAGGTTGCAACAGGTTCGAGGTGATGCTGACGCCAATGGCTCAGCAGTGCCTTCCTGATTCCCAGATTAAATCTGAGAGCTGCAATGTTGGCGCCAGCTGCCGAAAGGGCACCTTCATGATTTGCTCACCCAGCTCTTCCCTGAGGGTAACTGAGTTAGCACTTGTCTGTTGTCTGCTATATTCTCCACCCACATCCTGCTTGCTTGCCTCTGACAGTGCTATCCAGTGCTGGGCCCAGCCTCACTTTCCCTGTCCCCTTTCTGCCTGCCTGTGGCCTTCCATTAGAGTCACTGAATTGACACTGAACTGGGGCCTTGGTTACCTTCCCCCAAGAAGGCACCTGGGCTCTTTATGTAAATTTTCCCACTCCTTTCACACTTAGGCAAATCTAACCATTCCCCTGTCTTTAAACTTTGCCTATCATTAAAAAAGGAAAGAGACTTGCTTCTCCTAGTACCTTAACACAAAGTGATGCCACTTTGCCTGAGGGGGTGGGGATTGTAGCCCTGGGGTCGGGAGATGCAGATAAAGCAGGCCAGTGATCTAGGTCAACTAGTTGAAAGGAGAAGCAGGATTTCCAGATAACTTACAAAGGTAGCTGGCTGAAGCAGGCATTAGGAGATGTCCTCCTAAGTAGAAAATAATTTTCCAGGAATCTGAGTGAGGTGCTTACAGAGCAGTGAAATGAGGAAAAAGTGGAGCACTGACCTGGGTTGTGCTGACCTACGGCAGTCAAGAGACTGGGGTGGGGGTTTCCTCCAGTCCTCGTGGCAGTTCACTTGTGCGGTGTGTGGGCTGTGTCCCAGGTGTGGGACACCTGGCAGAAGGAACCCAGTGGGAGCTGAAATTCAGCCTATGCCTCACTTGCCAAGCTATGGGTCCTGGCATGGGGCTGCATGTTCTAGAAAAAGGGGTGCCTTTTAAAATTGATGTTAAGGGGGCCAGTGTTGTGGTATAATGGGTAAAGCTGCTGCCAGTGAGTCCCTGCTGCTCCACTTCCAATCCAGTTCCCTGCTAATGCACCTGGGAAAGCAGTGGAAGATGGCCCCAGTGCTTGGGCCCCTGTACCCACATGGGAGATCTGGGAGAAGCTCCTGGCTCCTGGCTTCAGACTCACCCAGCTTCAGCTGTTGTGGCCACTGGGGGAGTGAATCAGCAGATAGAAGATTCTCTCTCTCTCTCCCCCCTCCCTTTCCCTCTCCCTCTCCCCCCTCCTCTTCCCTCCCTCCCTCTCTACCCCTCTCCCTCTCCCTCCGGCCCTCTGTTGGGGAGTAAATGGAAGATTCTCTCTCTCTCCCTCCCTCCCTGGTCCCCCTCCCTCCCTCTCTCTTCCCCCTCCCTTTCTCCCTCCCCCCCCCAACTCCCTCTCTTCCCCCTCTCTCCTGCTCCCTCCCTCGGGGAGTGAATCAGAAGATGGAAGATACTCTCTCTCTCTTTTTCTCTCTCTCCCCTTCCCTTCCTCTCTCCCTCTTTAACTCTGACTTTCAAATAAATAATCTTTTTCTAGAAATCCATGTTAAAGAGTAGCTGAAGTTCCAGGTGATTGGACAGAGAGGCCCCAACCCTGCCCATGTCAAAGCCGCCTGATACACAGAAGGGTGTGCCTTCCTCCACTTGCCACACCCAGATGAGTGCAGAGCTATTGGCCCAGCCCTGTCCCCACCTCTGCATGAGACAGCAGTTTGACCTTTTATTACAAAAGCACATAGAACAGGCAAGGTGGCACTGGCTTTGTGATTGTTCCCTCTGCTAAGTGTTTTCATGCTATAAACTGCACGTTACAAACTCTGCAATCATTCTGCGTACTTTGAAAATTGCTTAGGCAAGAATATCTCACCTCTAGAGGATGTGGGGAGAGGAAGGGGGGAAGAAAAGAGAAGGAGAGGAAGTCCTCTTGGAACGCAAGCCACTCGCTTGCCTTCTAGAGTGACCAACTGCATTTGGGCTTTTCCTTCCCCAGGGAACATATTCAACCAGGGTAACACTGGATCAGGTTGTTTGCGGAAGGCTTTGCAGGGCCCAGGCTGTTTTGCTGTAATAGCTACCCAGCCTGGGCCATCTGCTGCCTGAACCACATCCACCACGAACAAGTCTGACCAGGAGAAGCCACCTGGGCACTGAGGCCCTCACCCTGCTGTGAGCCTGGCACAAATTCCAGGAAGGGAGGACACGCAGAAGAAGCCTGCGTTGGCAACGGCATGTGCACAACTTGTGTGTCTACTGGGGCAAGAGAAAGAGATGTGCACAGAAGAGAATATGGTAGGTAGAAAGTCAGCCTGAAAGAAACCCACCGTAAATGTAAATCAGCAAAAGCCCTGAAGAAAAGCATCGAAGTCAACTAAGACACTACGCTTGGGATTGTAAGTGGGTACCACAGCATCTGTTTCCCTTCCCCACTGCCTTACTGGAAGTTCCTGAGCATTTACTATTTCCCTACATTCCAGCCCAACTTCCAACAGTCAGCAATTGCCACTCTGCCCTGAGATTGTCTCTGGACACAGAGCAGCCCTCCAAAACAGCCCTCGCTTTTCAGGCAGAGTTCTCATCACCCAGAGATCCCCAGCAGGATTAAGCTCCTGCTGCTCACCATGGTAGCTTGATTGACAACACACCCAGAAGTGGCTCCTTCCCTTCTCTTTCCCACTGCCTTACTGCAAGTTTCTGAAATCCCCCCAATTAACCTACTTGCACTGAAATTCTCATATCAGGACCTACTTCTGGGGGGGAGGGGAGCCAAATAAGACATTCTTCAACTTTTGTCCATTTTATTAAAATTTACTTTCTTTTTTTTTTTTTTTATTAAACTTTTATTTAATGAATATAAATTTCCAAAGTATAGCTTATGGGTTACAATGGCTTCCCCCCTCCCATAACTTCCCTCCCGCCCGCAACCCTCCCCCCTCCCGCTCCCTTTCCCCTTCCATTCGTGTAAAGATTCATTTTCAATTCTTTTTGTACACAGAAGATCAGTTTAGTATATATTAGGTAAAGATTTCAACATTTTGCCCATATAGCAACATCAAGTGAAAAAACTACCATTGGATTACTAATTATAGCATAAAATAGCAATGTACAGCACATTAAAGACAGAGATCCTACATAATTTTTTTTTTTCAAAATAATTAATTTTCTATGCCTTTTCCATTTTAACACCAGGTTGTTGTTTTTTTTTTTTTTCATTTCCAATTCTCTTTATACACAGAAGATCACTTCAGTATATAATTAGCAAAGACCTCATCAGTCTGCGCCCACACAGAAACGCAAAGTATAAAAATACTGTTTCAGTACCAGTCGTAGCATCACTTGGCTTTAGACGACACATTGGGGACAGATCCCGCATGGGGTGTAAGTACACAGTGACTCCTGTTGCTGACTTAACAATTTGACACTCCTGTTCATGGCGTCAGTAATCTCCCTGGGCTCCAGTCATGAGTTGCAAGGGCTATGGAAGCCTTTAGGGTTCGCTGACTTTGATCTTATTCCGATAGGGTCATAGTCAAAGTGGATGTTCTCTCCTCCCTTCGGAGAAGGGTACCTCCTTCTTTGATGGCCCCATTCTTTCCACTGGGATCTCACTCACAGAGATCATTCACTTAGGTCTTTTTTTTTTTTTTTCCCATGGTATCTTGGCTTTCCATGCCTGGTATACTCTCATGGGCTCTTCAGCCAGATCTGAATGCCCTGAGGGCTGATTCTGAGGCCCATATGGGCACCAGTTTGAGTCCTGGCTGCTGCACTTCTGATCCAGCTTTCTGCTATAGCCTGGGAAAGCAGTACAAGATGTCCCAAGTCCTTGGGCCTCTCACCCTCATGGGAGACCTGGAAGAAGCTCCTGGATCCTGGCTTCAGATCGGCGCAGCTCCGTCCATTGTGGCCAATTGGGGAATGAACTGGCAGATGGAAAACCTCTTTATCTCTCTGTAACTCTGAATTTCAAATAAATAAATAGTTCTTCACAAAAAAAGAAAACAAAGGCCTAATACAAAACTATCTGAAATACAATATTGATGGTATTCAGCCTACAGGAAATTTGTTTTTGTTTCCAAACTTCAACTTAGGACTATGGTAATATTTCAGTGTTGGTCATTAATTTATTTGACATGCTGATAAATCATTCTGACTCTGCATTCTTTTTTATTTTAAAATATTTATTTATTTATTTGAAAGTCAGAGTTACACAGAGAGAGAAGGGGAGACAGAGAGAGAGAGAGGCCTTCCATCCGCTGGTTCACTCCCCAGATGGTCACAATGGTGGAGCTGCGCCAATCCAAAGCCAGGAGCAGAGCTTCTTCCCAGTCTTCCCATACCATTGCAGGGGCCCAAGGACTTAGGCCATCTTCCACTGCTTTCCCAGGCCATAGCAGAGAGCTGGATTGGAAATGGAACATCCGGGACTTGAACCGGCACCCATATGGGATGCTGGCACTGAAGGCAGCAGCTTTACCTGCTACACCACGGTGCCAGCCCCTGACTTCTTTCTTTAGTTTTTCCAGTGTACTGGACAACAAATTAATATTTCAAGTTATATGAAGTAAAGAAGGAATGAGACTATATTCGTTTCTCAGAAATATAATACTAGGGCTTATTTCCATATAAAAGGAATGTCTACACAAGTAAAACTAGAAGAATTCAAAAAAGTAGATGAAAGGAACATCATCTATATTTCTTTAAAGAGCAAAAATATGTATGTATTTATTTGAATGGGAGAGGGGCAGAGGGAGAGTGAGAGGTCTTTCATCCACTGATCCAGTCTCCAAATATTCACAATGGCCAGGGCTGGGCTAGACCAAAGCCAGGAGCCCAGAACTCCATTCAGGTCTCCCACATGGGTGGCAGGGGCCCAAGCACTTGAACTGCTGCCTCCCAAGCACATTATCAGGAAGCCGGATTGGAAGCAGAGCCATCAGGATTTGAACTTGTAGCCCAGTGAGGGATGCGGGTGTCACAAATGGCTGCTTCACTTGCTGTGCAACAGTGCCCGCCTTCAGCACCTGTATTTTTACTGCATAAAAAAACTTATCATTGTGTTTCAGTTTATTTTCTCTCACTATTCTTAGTATGTTTGGTGTTTTTATTATAATCTTTGCATAAGGATGTTCTATGTTATTAAGCCTAATTGGACATCATGTGAATAGCAACATAATACCAGTGAGGGGCCAGCGCCGTGGCTCACTAGGTTAATCCTCCAGCTGTGGAGCCGGCATCCCATATGGGCACCGGGTTCTAGTCCCGGTTGCTCCTCTTCCAATCCAGCTCTCTGCTGTGGCCTGGGAAGGCAGTGGAGGATGGCCCAAGTGTTTGGGCCCCTGCACCCGCATGGGAGACCAGGGAGGAAGCACCTGGCTCCTAGCTTCGGATCGGCATAACTGTGGCCGTAGAGGCCATTTGGGGGGTGAACCAATGGAAGGAAGACCTTTCTCTCTGCCTCTCTCTCACTGTCTAACTCTATCTGTCAAATAAAAAAAATTAAATACCAATGAGTAGATAGATACACCATCGTCTCCTTGTCCAGCTCCCTATGTTCAGATACTTCTCTCTACTTTTTACTTTTATAAGTAATGCTCAGCAGAATTTAATTTGTGTTACAATGTGTTCCCCCACTGTACTTTCCCAATGATTGTTCGTCTTCATTCAGGATGGATGGATCCATCTCACACTTCACAGGGTTTCTGTCTCTCTCTTCCATGTATATTGAATGTTTGTTCTGTGCTAGACGCCTTGAGAGAGCCAAAGATGAATTGGACATAGCACCTATCTCTAAGGAACTTGAAATCTGGAAGGGGAGCACAGACCTATAATTCACAAATAAGAGCAACTCAGTAAGAGAGCTCTACACAGGGCATTAGAAAGGTACAGAGAACCAAATCTGTTAACTCTAGCAACACAAGGGTTTCAGAAGCGTAAATAAGAATTTTCTTATTTAAGTATGGGTAAGGGTAGTGAGAAAATAAGAGCACTATGATAGCAGTAGGAGAAGGGCAACAGAAGATAGTGGATAGGGAAGGCCTCTCTGCAGAGGGGACATTTGAACTGAGGCCTGATTGACAAAAAGTTTCTAGCCATCCAAGAACATAGCAAAAGAGTGCTTAAGGCAGAGGAACAGCAAGCACCAAGCAGACTTGAATGATCTTGGCTTGTTCAAGGAAGAGCATGGTGAGAATGTACATGTGTGAAAGAGAGAGTAGTACAGTCAATATCAGGGCATATGAGAGCAAAGTAAAGTGGTCCGAATAAAAGGATTGCAGGGCAAGTTTGAAAGTCCAGCTCATGTTGGAGAACATGCAGGGCAGGTTTGACTGTCCAGCGCATGTTGGAGAGCATGACTCAAGAGAGGCAGCAAAGACAATGGAACAAAGGAGTGGCTTGCCGTGGGGGTGGTGGAGTGTTTGTCAAGTTATGCTCTGAGGTCTAGGCTAGATAAGAAGAGTAGCTGTGAGAAGGTTGGGAAGAGGCAGAGAGTGACAAGTGAAGAAAATAGATGACTGAGGGATTGGAAGTCTTAGACATGGTAGAAACAAGATAGAGAGCAAGCTATAAGGATAAAGGGTTGGGTTCTGAGAGTGAACCCTGGGGTTTAAAAAAAGTAGTTTCAACAACTTTGGGTGATGTCAGGGTCCATCACTAAGATGAAATGGAGGTGATGGCTGTAAAGGAAATCAGGGATGGGAGGTCTAAGGTAAGATGTTAAGATTCGATCAAAGTACAACCTTTTGTGCTTCAGAGTACGCCATCAGGAAAGTGAGAAGTAAACTCATAAATTGGGAGAAAATATTTCCAAATCATTTGTCTGTTAAGGGACTTTTCTCCAGAGTATGTAAAGAACTCTTACAACTCAATACAACATGTTTAAGTTCATAATTGATCATAAAGATAGGATTAAGTGTCAAAGGGATCACATAAATAAGACCAGTGTCTGCTAATACTGATATAATTAAAAAGGAGAGAACAATCCAACATGGGAAGCAGGATACACAGCAGACTCATAGAATGGCAGATGCCCTAAACAGCACGCTGGCCTCAGAATCAGCCCTTAAAGCATTTGGATCTGGCTAAAAAGCCCATGAAAGTTTCTCAGGCATGGAAAGCCAAGACATTGTGGCAAAGAATGACCTAAATGAAAGATCTCTGTGAGTGAGATCTCGGCGGAAAGAAGGGGGCCCTCAAAGAAGTAGGTACCTTCTGCTGAAGGGAGGAGAGAACTTCCACTTTGACTATGGCCTTGTCTAAATAAGGTCGGAGTTGGTGAACTCGAGAGGCTTCCATAGCCTTGGCAGCTCATGACAAGAGCCTCGGGTGATTAATGACGTCATAAATAAGACTGTCAATTGTTAAATCAAACAACAGGAGTCACTGTGCACTTACTCCCCATGTAGGATCTCTGTCCTTAATGAGTTGTACTATGCGAATTAACGGTAAAACTAGTATTCAAATAGCACTTTATACTTTGTGTGTCTGTGTGGGTGCAAACTGTTGAAATCTTTATTTAGTATATACTAAGTTGATCTTCTGTATATAAAGATAATTAAAAATGAAAATGAAGATTGGAATGGGAAGGGAGTAGGAGATGGGATGGTTGCAGGTGTGAGGGTGGTTATGGGGGGAAAACTGCTATAATCCAAAAGTTGTACTTTGGAAATTTATATTTATTAAATAAAAGTTTTCTAAAAAAAAAAAACTCATACAACTCATTTATCAATAGAGTGATAAATAACCCAATTTAAAATGGTAAAATAATCTGAATAGAGATTTATTTTAAAAAGATAAACACACAGCCACATAAGCACAGGGAAAGATACTCAACTTCATCAGCCATGAAGGAAATGTAGATCAAAAGCACAGTGAGATACTGCTTCACACCTTTAAGCATGGCTGTAATCAAAAGATAATGAACAAGTGTTGGTGTGGAATGCTTGTGAACTGCTGGGGGAGGGGATGTTAAATGGGACAGCTGCTTTGGAAAATAGTTTGGGAGTCCCGCAAAACTGATTCATAGCAAGTGATTTGTAAGTATCTGTGGAAGCATGAAGGAAGATGGTCAGTCAAGGGCCAAAGTTCTAGAAGAACAGAATAACCTAGGGGGAAAACAATAAAACATGGGGATGTGGATGAGCTCTTTAAAATAAAAGTCTCTCGGTGTTTTTCAGCCTGGAGTATCACAACACACTAGAGTTGTGAAAATGATTTACTGAGTTGTGGCTAGCATTTTTTAAAAGAAATTACAATAGATTAGAATAAAATAGATCAGAATGTCTTGCACATAGTAAGAGTAAAAATTCCCGTGAAATGTTTGCTTAGATTATATACATGTGTGAGTGCATGTATATTATATAATGATTTTACTGTGAGTCCCAATAAAAAAGTTTGAGACAGTGCTGTACCATACTTCTGGCTCGAACATTTGTAACTGTAATTCTTTTCTGAATTGTTGATTAGTCTGTTAGATTTAGAATCAGTGTTTATAAATATAAGACCTTTCATCATCTGTACTAGTAATAGCATAGCTTTTAAAATATATTTCTAATTGACAGATAATAATTGTATATATTAATGGAATACAATGTGATGCTTTGATCTATGTACAGAATACATTACAAAAAGGTTCAAACTAATTGACCTGTCACTCATAGCATTTGTTAAGTCCAAATAAAACATTAATTCCGCTAATGTAAATTAAGAAAATTAAATTTCCCAAATACAAACATGAATGTGTTAAGAACAATTCAAAACAATAGCTGCTATCTGTATTAAAATGTTTTTCAGCCTCTAAAATGTATCAACAGTTATAATTATTTTTAATCATTTATCATTAAAAAAATCTAGGAAGCCAATGTTTAGTTTGTGGCAAAACATATGTCTTTGATACCATTTCTTTTAAAATGAATTACTCCAAAACAGTTAAGTCAAAGATTTCTTGCAGTGCATGCAGGACATCATGTGTGTTTAACAATACTTTCGGCCAACGCCACGGCTCACTAGGCTAATCCTCTGCCTGCAGCGCCGGCACCCCAGGTTCTAGTCCCGGTCGGGGTGCCGGATTCTGTCCCAGTTGCTCCTCTTCCATTATACATTGTATACTTATTGATTTTATGTGTTGTTTGTTCCAGAAAGGGTTCAAGGAGATTGATTTGCACATGGTTGGTACTAATGAATTAATGTTTCTGTGTAGTGTGGGTTCTTTGGTCATTTATGAGCCATAATTTGAGACCTTACTAGAATTTGATCAAACACTACAGAGTCCAATTTTGGACTCATCACTTCCAAAAGAGTTTGCAACGATGTTTCTTTTCAATTTCCATAGCAGGTTGCTCTTTGCTACAAGCAGCCATGCAGTGGTAGCTGGTAAATATTTAATGGTAGGCTCTCCAGAAGTGGTGGGGAAGGGGATGGAGCTTCTTTGTGGCATTTGTCAACTTCCATGGTGTGAATAATTCCATCGGTGCTGATTTCAGGCCGCTAACTTGATGTTACAGAATGCAGAGGTGAAAAGAGATACGTGTATTCAGCTGTTTGGTGCCAGTACCAGCGGCCCCAGCACACCGCTGGCCCTGAGACACGTGAAGCACCCATCAGAAGACAGTGCTGCTGGCGCCGTGGCTCAACAGGCTAATCCTCCGCCTAGCAGTGCCGGCACACCAGGTTCTAGTCCCGGTTTGGGCGCCGGATTCTGTCCCGGTTGCTCCTCTTCCAGCCCAGCTCTCTGCTGTGGCCCGGGAGTGCAGTGGAGGATGGCCCAAGTCCTTGGGCCCTGCACCCCATGGAAGACCAGGAGAAGCACCTGGCTCCTGCCTTCGGATCAGCGTGGTGCGCCGGCCGCAGTGGCCATTGGAGGGTGAACCAACGGCAAAGAAGACCTTTCTCCCTGTCTCTCTCTCTCTCACTGTCCACTCTGCCTGTCAAACATTAAAAAAAAAAAAAAAAAAAAAAAAAAAAAGAAGACAATGCCGCAGAAACTGGGACTGAGAGCATTGGTAGGAGATCTGCTTCATATTCATGTTGCTAATAAAGCATTTTCACAGTTACTGAATGTTTTTGAAAGCTATAGTTAAGCTGAATAACTGAAAAATTAGAACAAAACAATAATGACAATATTTATCATTGTCCTACATCTGTATAGCACCTTCTTCTCATTAGATTGCTTTTCTTGATGAGACAACCTATAAGATTTTGTTCTTTTTCCTTTTGTCAACCTATTTTATTTAAAAAATGTTTAGTTAATTTATTGTGCTTAATAGGGAGACATAATAGGCTTCTAAAAGTCATTTTTTAAAAAAAAAAGATTTATTTGTTTGATAGGTAGAGTTACAGAGGGAGCAGGAGGGAGAGTGATCCTCCATCTGCTGGTTCACTCTCCAGATGCCCAATACAGCCAGGGCTTGACAGGCCAAAGCCAAGAGCTAGGTGCAAAGAACTCCATTCAGGTCTCCTACATGGGTGACAGGGGCTGATGCACGTGAACCATCATCTTCTGCCTCCCAGGATGCATTAGAGGGAAGCTGGATTGGAAGTGGAGGAGCCAGGACTTGAGCTGGCACTCCAGTATGGGATGGGGCATTCCAGCTGTGCCCCAGCATCCACCTTGTAAATCTATTATTTTAATGACTAAAATACTAAGGAAGTAATTCCAAGAAAAAAAATGTACTCTTGAATTTTAATTACTGACCCCATGATCTTACTGACTCTGGTATTGGTAGGATTGTAAAATCAAAGATCAGATTTTAAAAATATGTACAGGCATGTGAATCATAAATAAGGGAGTCACCGAGGTTATGGATACTTTGATTGAGGATGTGTTTTAAGATTTTACAAAATGCTTTGCAGATAAATTTTTTAAACTCTAAATCAGAGCTTCTAAATGGGAAGTGGTATTGTCCGGGGAGACATTTAGGAATCCACAGTAGCATTTCTCTGGTTGTTAAATAATTTGGGGACTCTTGACATTTAAAGGGTGGGGCTAAACAATTCTAGAGTTGGAAACTGTCTCGTGTTCTGCATAACCTTCAAATGCCCTGATGGACCTTCACTTGGAGGAAAGTAAGCACTCAGTTTTCCACCACACAATTACCGTACAAATAGAAGGAATGTGCTTAGAAATTTCCAAGAGCTGTTCACCACATTACTTATAGCACAGCAACATGGTCAGTAGTGCCCTTGTGATTTGAGATGCCACTAACACACAGTTTTGTCAGTCTGCATCACCAGCTGTCACTCACCATGGTGCCATGCTTAGTGTACACATCTGGATACTTCATTTGTCTTTTGGTGTTGCCATGCTTGAGGTTTTACATTTTGACATTCATGTTATTTTATTATACATTCCTTTGCTTTTATTTCTTCTTTCTATGACGGTATTAGGGTAGGTTTTTAAAATTGTATATAGAGGCAGGTGGTAGCACCTGAAAATTTTATTTCAGGTTATTACGGGGATGAGGTTGTTGCTAACTATGAGTAATAAAACAGATCATTGGGTCTGAAGCTGTTGATCTGAATAATCCTTAGCAGATAGCAATACCTTTCTTGTTTCCAAGGTACCCAGCATATCTGCCTGCCATCCGACCTCAGAGTGGTGTATCATATTTCCTTGGCTTCAAGACTGTACAAAGATTGTTCAGTGATGCCTAGTCACTACCTTTTGTGATCCAGAATAACAGTTTCATCCATGTCCTTGATCACAATGCTTAAAGATTTGCCATTTATTGTTTGGAACATTGTGTGCCCACCTGGAAAAGCACAAAATCCAAAAGTCTAGTGGATCAAATCTTTAAGGCATTAAAGATTCCCCAAGGAGTATGGAAGCAAGCATTGAGAACATCTATTTATTCTTGCACCATACACATGGGCAATAGACACCATGGTAAGAACATAAGCAGGCAGTGTTATGTACACAGTAGCAAAAAATAAATATATACTGTGAGCTGGATTTCAATATGAACCTACAGATCATGTTGTCAACATAGTGAAAGATGAAAAATGCGCCTTCAGTGAGTAAACCTGTAACAGATATTTGAGGCCGACCTTTGGCAAGATTGCGAAGTAGCTGGCGTTTGTTTCCAGCACCTTCCATCTTCTTTATTTGGTGGCCTTTTCTCCTCTCAGCAACTCCCATAACCACAAGCCCAAGGGTGTCAGTGAACACAGAATAATTTTTTTATTTTTTATTTTTTTGACAGGCAGAGTTAGACAGTGAGAGAGACAGAGAGAAAGGTCTTCCTTCCATTGGTTCACCCCGAAATGGCCGCTACGGCTGGCGCTGCACCGATCCGAAACCAGGAGACAGGTGCTTCTCCTGGTCTCCCATGCAGGTGCAGGGGCCCAAGCACATGGGCCATGCTCCACTGCCCTCCCGGGCCACAGCAGAGAGCTGGCCTGGAAGAGGAGCAACCGGGACAGAATCCAGTGCCCCAACCGGGACTAGAACCTGGGGTACCGGCGCCGCAGGCAGAGGATTAGCCTAGTGAGCCACAGCGCCAGCCCGAGCACAGAATTAGCAAGTAGTTTTGAGCTACTTTTGTATGCCAACCAGTGTGGTAGGCACTATCAAATTCCTTTTGGATTTGGAGGCATTTTCCTGTCAGAAGAAAAGAAATCTGATAAACTGTTTTTCTCCCTTAGTAACTCTAGAATCTTTGGAAAGCAGGTGGGCTATTTTTAGAGATCAGGATTGTGGTTATCTTGGATAAGGGAGGTAAATAGGAAGGGGCCTGAGGGCTGCTGGGAAGCTGATACTGTTGTATTTCTTTCTGGTTTTGTTGTGGAAAAAAAACCACATAACATGAAATTTGCCATCCAAACCTTTTTCAAGTGGACAGTTCAGGGCTGTTAAGTATATTCAAATTGCCATGCAATAGATTTCCTGAACTCTTTCATCTTCAAAAGCTGAAACTTTATATTTATTGGAAACAAGTCCCCTTTGCCCTGCTCCCAGCCTCTGGCAGGCTCCATCGTTACTTTCCATTTCTCTAAATTTGACTACTCTGGTAACTCACATAAGTGGTACTTGTACTTTTGTGTCTGGCTTCTTTCATTTAATGTAATATTTTCAAGGTTCCTCCATATTGTAGCCTGTGTTGACATTACCTTCCTCATGTTGTGTTTCTTGCTCTATGTGCAGGCTGACTGGGAAGTCCGCTTGGGCGAATTCACCCAGCTGTGCCCTTTTTTATTGGGCATACTTCTGTGTGCATGTTTGACTTCCAAAAGCGTTTACTTGAAGTCAGTGGATACACACTTAAAAATCATTCCTACTATTTCTTTTTTTAAAAAAAGATTTATTTATGTGAGAGGAGTTACCAAGAGACGGAGAAACAGAGAGGTCTGCCCTCCACTGGTTCACTCCCCAAATGGCTGCCAAGGCCAGAGCTGGGCTGATCCGAAGCCAGGAGCCAGGAGCTTCTTCTAGATCCCCCACGTGGGTGCAGGGGCCCAAGGACTTGGGCCATCTTCTGCTGCTTTCCCAGGCCATAGCAGAGAGCTGGATTGGAAAAGGAACAGCCGGGACTAGAACCGGTGCCCATATGGGATGCCCATGTCACAGGCAGATGCTTAACTACTACACCACAGTGCTGGCCCCCTTAGTACCATTTGTAACTTACTGTGTTAATGTTTTAGAAGTACTGGTTAGGGAAAGCAGTGCTGAACTGAAAGGACTAGCTTGCTGGAGGTAAACCTTCAAAAGGCATGGTTTCAGTGAGGCTCTCCTGAAATATCACCTGAGCAGTGGCTCAGAGTCCCTCTGTATCAAAGGCTGGTGCTCTTCAACACGATCCTAGATCCCTAACAACTAATAATACACCACTAATGCTCACAAATACAAGCAGAAGGTAAAGAATCCTTAAAGAGGAGAGTGAAATTAGGAAGAGGGCCCATTAAAGTAAAATTTTAGGAGAAAGAACAAATCAAAATTGGAAGAAGGGAATCATGTAGGATTGCCAGATTTAACCCAAACCAAAACAACAAACAATCCAGGATGCCCAGTGAAATGCAAATTTCCAATAATCAACAAATAATGTTTAGCAGTGCATGGAACATACTTGTGCTAAAACATGTTTTTATCAGAAATTCAAGTTTTGCTGGACATCCTGTGTTTTATTTGGATACCCTAAATTCAGGAGAAGGAAGAGAGAGGTAACGCTCAAAGGCCATGTTTTTTTTTTTTTTTTTTTTTTTTTTTTTTTTTTTTTTTTTTTTTTTTTAATGTCTTTTCAATATGGGCAAACTCCTGGAAGTAAGATTCTCAGGAAAATACATAGCATTGGATAGCAATACCTGCCCTATGTGAGAGAAAGAACTTGCCACTAATGTCTTCATCTGTGTTGTGTTGCTATAACAGAATACCAGACGCTAGGCCCTTATTAAGAGGTTTTTTGAGAACACAGGTTTTATAGCTGAAAACCCAAGATCAGATGGCCCTACCTGTTTGATCTCTGGTCAAGGCCTTTTTGGCTGCATCCCAATAAGGCCTGGAGAGGGTGGAAAGGGAAATGTCAGGGTGCAGAAGGGGGCGAGTGCTTGGATGGCATCACTTTATAACTTGCTCTTAGGGGAACTATTAGAGACCACCATTTATCCCTTCTGATGGTGATGCCCCATGATCTAACTACTTCCCATTTGACCCCACCTTTGTTGGTGATGGACCATCTACCACCTGGGGATGTCACGCTGAGGACCAAGCTTCCAACACATGAACCCTTAGAGGACATGCTCGAACCAAATCCACATCATACCACCTAGGAATCAATTTTATTTTGCAAGTGACAAAACTTTAGGGGATGTTTTTAAATGTCTTTTTAGGGGACCAGAATGGAAACCAAATCCTATCACATTCACTGATTTCCAGAGGGCTAGGATACTGGTGTGTGGGCTATAGACAGGAAGTGCAAATAAATTCCAAAAGGCCTTGTAGTGACTTGCCTTGCTGCCAGTTTTCATCTGAAGAAAGTCTTGATGTATATAAATAGAGGTTGACATTAAAAGTATGACATTAGTACTGGAGGGGGAAAACAGATTTTTTAAAGCTTTTATTTAATGAATGCAAATTTAATATGTATAGCTTTAGGAATATAGTGGTTCTTCACCCCACACCCACTCCCCCACCCTCCCACCCTCACTCCCATCCTGCCTCCTACTTCCTCTCCCATCTCATGCTTCATTAAGATTCATTTTTAATTAACTTTATATACAGAAGACCAACTCTATATTAAGTAAAGATTTCAACAATTTACACCCCCACACACACAAAGTATCGAGTACTATTTGAAAATAAGTTTTGCAGTTAATTCTCATAGTACAACACACTAAGGACAGAGATCCTACATGTGGAGCAAGTGCACAGTGACTCCTGTTGTTAATTTAACAATTAACATTCTTGTTTATGACTTCAGTGATCACCCGAGTCTCTTGCCATGAGCTGCCAAGGCTATGGAAAACAGATTTCTGAACACTCTTCCCTTCCCATTCATCAAAGCAAAAGTGTATAAGCTTCACTCAAGGTGAAAGTGCAGTTGCTGTGGCAGACTCGGTCTCGTCACATAATTTCTGGTTCCCCTTTGAAATTCTGTAGTTATTTCTAATTTTGAGTTAGTAGAAGTATTGAATACTCTGACCAAATCAATGAAATCTTAAGCCCATCGTTAAAAAATGTTTAATTGCAAGTTTAGAATGAAGATTAAATATGTAGCAAAATGATTCTACATTCAAGATTTGCAAGGCCTATTTAAATGAATATTTTAAAATTATAAATATATCGTATATAGAATCTCAAGTACTCTTTATCCTGCTTACTCCTAGAAATAAACTGTATAGGGATCAACACTGTGGCTCAGTGGGTTACACCATTGCCTGCAATGCTGGAATCCCACGCAGGTGCCAGTTCAAGTCCTGACTGCTCCACTTCCCATCCAGCTCCCTGCTAATGCCTGGGAAAGCAGTGGAGGATGGCCTAAATACTCGGGGCATGCACCCTCTTGGGAGATCCTGATGGAATTCTGAACACTTGGTTTTGGCCTGGCCCTACTCTGGATATTGTGGCCATTTGGGACTTGAACCAGTTGGTGCTGCTCAACCTGCTATGCTACAGCACTGCTAAAAAAGAAGTAAGTCAACTGGTGCTGGCATCTCATATGCATCCTGGTTCATGTCTCAGCTGCTCCTCTTTTGTTCCAGCTCTCTGCTTATGGCCTGGGAAAGCTGTGTCAGATGGCCCAAGTGCTTGGGCCCCTGCACCCATGTGTGAGGCCTGAAAGAAGCTCCTGGCTCCTGGCTTTGGATCAGCTCAACTCTAGCCACTGTGGCCATATGGGGAATGAACCAGCAGATGGAAAACCTTTCTTTCTGTCTCTCCCTTTCTCTGTAGCGCTCTCTCTCAAATAAATAAAATATTTTTAAAAAAGAAATAAACTGTATATTCTACAATATTTTTTCACTATTTGCTTAGTAAGTTTTTATTTCCTAGAGGCTTTCAAGTAAAATTTGACCTCTCAGGTTGAATTATTACAAAACCTGAAAACATTGAAGATTATGTTTCTTTTTAAAATTAATTGTTTCTTTTTATCTGAAAGGCAGAGAGATGAGGAAAAAGAGAAATCATCCATCCACTGGCTTACTCTCAAAATACCCACAACAATGGCCACAACAACCAGAGCTGGGCCACTCTAAAGCTAGGAGCCCAAAACTCAGTCTGGGTCTCCTGCATGGGTGGCAGGGACCCAAGTACTCGAGCCATCATGCAGCCTCCTGAGATGCACACCAGCAGGAAGCTAGCTTGTCAGTGGAGCCAGGACTCAAACTCAGGTACTCTGATTTGGAATGCGAGAGTTCCAAGCAGCATCTTAATCACAATGCCAAATGCCCTCCCCAACATTACATTTCTAATATGGAAGTTGTAGCTATGACTGTTACCTGCTGGATATGTAGACTCTTGGTTGATACTTTTTATGCCTTATGAAGCTATGAACAGCCCTGACCTGTATGTCTTTGGATGATTTACTCCATTGTCAAGGTTTTTGCTTTCTCATCTACAAAATGAAGTGGACCAGCTGATTCCTGTCGCCTCCAAGCTCTGAAAGGTCATGACTAGATTATACTGTAGATGTGGCCATCTCTCATGGTTAGAGGATTTGGAACAGTCTGCATAGAGCTTTCCTTGGAAGTGATGTTTGTATTTTAATCAATAAAAGTAATAAGAGCATAGAAAAATGTTTTTACTTCCATCTTGCCCCTGGAAGTTTTTCACAGGTAATCATGATTTAGGATAAAAACAGAATACTCATAATGCCATAACATCTAGATGGGAGCAAGGCTTAAAGAATTGAAAGCTAGGTACTTCAAGAAGAATAAATGAAATAAAAACACATTTGTCTTTGCTTCCATAAATATCTAGATTTTGCCCATTGGGAATAATTCCATCACAGTTGGTACATTCAGTGCTGCCAGAAGTGATGTCTTCTGTTTGATTTCCATAACAGTGAGAAAAGTGTGTAATGGCAGTTGTAATATGCAAGACAAGGTCTACAGGACTGAATGCTTCTACCCACCTGAGCCCTGAAATGCATGTATGTAGTGATCCATTGGTAGCACTTTCTTTTAAGATTTATTTATGTATTTGAAAGGCAGAGTGACAGAGATGGGGGGGGGAGAGAGGAGGAAAGAGAGGAGACAGAGAAAGAGGAGAAAGAGCGAGAGAGAGCGAGAGAGAGAGAGAGATCTTCTATTTGCTGGTTCACTCCCCAAATCCCCACAATAGCTGGGCTGGGCCAGGCTGAAGCCAGGAACCAGAAACTCCATCCAAGTCTTCCACATGGGTGGCAGGGGTCCAAGTACTTGAGCCGTCATCTGCTGCCTCCCAGGCGGATTGGCAGGAAGCTAAATCAGAAACACAGAGTGGGCTGGCGCCATGGCTCACTAGGCTAATCCTCCACCTGCGGTGCCAGCACACTGGATTCTAGTCCCGGTCAGGGTGCTGGATTCTGTCCCCGTTGCTCCTCTTCCAGGCCAGCTCTCTGCTGTGGCCCGGGAGTGCAATGGAGGATGGCCCAGGTGCTTGGGCCCTGCACCCGCATGGGAGACCAGGAGAAGCACCTGGCTCCTGGCTTCGGATCAGTGCAGCGGCTGCAGCGGCCATTGGGGGGGGGGGTGTGTGTGTGAACCAACGGAAAAGGAAGACCTTTCTCTCTTTCTCTCTCTCTCACTGTCCACTCTGTCAAAAAAAAAAAAAAAGCACAGAATAGCGAGGACTTGTACACCCACCCCCATTGAGAGCACTTTGAGGATCAGGATGTCTCAGTCTTAAGAGTATGCATGTGCACTAAATCAAATATTTAAAAGGCAAATTATTTCTATTATGAAGCCCTTTTTACCAAAGAGGGAGTTGTGTCCTTTCTGAACTTTGGCCTACAATAATAAATGTACCTAAAACTATTCAACCACAGTTTGTTTTCTTAAAAAATATTTTTGTCAATATGATTAAGAATCTTAAACATAAGTAGATTATCTTAGATTATCTAAATGGGCCCAATATAATCACAGACACTCTTATATGAGGCAGACAGGTTGATAAGATTCAGAGAAGCTGTGACAGTGGCAGAAATTGGACAGTCACGACAAGGGTTGTTCAGCTCATTGCTTCTCAAAGTGTCCACTTCACTTCTACAAATTTCCTTTTAGGGACTCTATTAGTTCTCACAGATCAGGGAGAACATATGGTATTTGTCCCTTTGGGACTGGCTTATTTCACTAACTGATGTTTTCCAGATTCATCCACTTTGATGCAAATAACTGGATTTCATTTTTTAAAAAACTGTGTTGTATTTCATAGAGTACATATCCTATGATTTCTTCAGCTGATGGGCATTTAGGTTGATTCCATGTCTTAGCTATTGTGAATTGAGCTGCAATAAACATGGGGTATAAGTAACTCTTTTATTTGCAATTTAATTTCCCTTGGGTAAATTTCCAGAAGTGGGGTGGCTGGGTCATATGGTAGGTCTATATTCATATTTCTGAGGTATCTCCATAATGTCTTACATAGTGGTTTTACCAGTGTACATTCCCACCAACAGTGGATTAGGGTACCTTTTCCCCCACATCCTCGCCAGCATTTGTTGTTTGTTGATTTCTGTATGAAAGCCGTTCTAACTGAGGTGAGGCAAAACCTCATTGTGGCTTTGATTTGCATTTCCCTGATGGCTCGTGATCCCAAACATTTTTTCATGTGTGTGTTGGCCATTTGGATTTCCTCTTTTGAAAAATGCTTAAGCCCTGTGCCCATTTCATAATTGGGTTATTTGTTTTGTTGTTGTGGAGTTTCTTGATCTCTTTATAGATTCTGGTTATTAATCCTTTATCTGTTGCATAGTTACAAATTTCACCAATTCTGTCAGTTTCCTCTTCACTTTGCTGAGTGTTTCTTTTGCAGTACAGAAGCTTGTCAATTTGATGTAATCCCATTTATTAATTTTGGCTTTGCCTGTGCCTTTGGGGTCTTTTCCAAGAATTCTTTCCTGTGCCATTTTCTTGCAGGTTTTCCCCAATGCCCTCTAATAATTTTATGGTATCCAATCGTAGATTGAGGTCTTGAATCCATTTTGAATGGATTTCATTTAAGGTGTAAGGTAAAGTTCTGCTTCATACTTCTGCATGTGGAAATCCAGTTTTCCCAGCACCATTTGTTGAAGAGATTGTCCTTGCTCCAGGGATTGGTTTTAGCTCTTTGGTCAAATATAAGTTGGTTGTAGATGCTTGGATTGATTTCTGGCATTTCTATTCTATTCCTTTGATCTATTTATGTGTTTTTATACCAGTACCAGGCTGTTTGATTCTAACTGCCCTGTAGTATGTCTAGAAATCTGGCATTGTGATGCCTTTGGCTTTGTTTTTGTTGTATAAGATTGCTTTAGCTATTCGAAGTCTCTAGTGTTTCCATAGGAATTTCAGCATCATTTTTTCTAGATCTGAGAAGAATGTCTTTGGTATTTTGATTGGTATCACATTGAATCTGTAAATTTCTTTCAGAAGAATGGACATTTTGATGATATTGATTTTTCCAATCCATTAACATGGAAAATTTTTCCATTTTTTGTGTCTTCTTATATTACTTTCTTTAATGTTTTGTAATTCTCATCTGTGCAGTCCTCAGTGTAAGCACAGATTCCCCAGCAATGTCCCTCACCAGGTAACCAGGGAGCCCTAATCCTGTTGAGCCTCCCACAGTACTGCCCAAAGTCCCAGCCACACCCTGAGAACTCCCACACAGCCTCAGTGTTTTCACAGTCCTGGCACACAAGCCTCCCACAGTCATGAGCACCCAGCCCCCTGTCTGTTCTCCCCACCAGAGTCAAGAGTCTCCACTTGGCTTGTTGCTGGCATATCTGTTACGTGTGTCCAAAATGGCATCTGCTCTCTATCTGTTGTTACTGGATACCATTGTAGGGTGATTGTGGAGAGAGAAATGTGCCTCCCTTTGTTTTTTGTCCTCTAGTTTGACAGGTAGACTATCCCCTTCAGGGCTCCAAGCCGTCTTCTCTCTAGGTTCTTCCTGCAGCTTTTTTGCCAGTGGCAGTCTGATCTCAGCTCACTCTGCAACACTGGTGCTGAGGCTCTCGGCTGCTGAGGTCCTGAGTTGTGCGTGACCATGCCCTCCATGTAGGTCCACTGTATCTCTCCAATTTGCCTGGAGTTTCCTCTGCTGTTTTCTCCCTAACTCTTCCCTGAGACTACACTCTTTCTGCTTTTTAAAAACTATCTTCTTGTGGACAAGAGCAGCAAGCTCCTTCCCTACTCTGCCATCTCAATCCAATCTTTAGGACTTCTAATCTGCAGACTGTAAGAGAATAAGTTTATGTTATTTTAAGCCACTAAATTTATGGTGCTTTGTTATAACAGTAATAGACAATACAGGAGGATTAAACAGGGTGTTTTCAATTCCGCACAAATGGCTTGATGAAAGCATTGGGGGCAGTCACTGGTTGGCATGTTCAGAGAGCCTTGTTCTGCTAGCAGCTGGATACTATGCTAGGAACTGAGACCTCAGCAGTAGTCAAACATGCATGGGCCCTGGAATTCTGGAACTTGGCCATGAGAGGAAGGCTGACATTAAACCAAATGGGCTATTAATTAACTTCCAGTGTGCAATGTGCTATGGTGGAGGACTGCACAGTGCAATGGGAATTATTAAAAGGAGGCATAGTCCATCCAGATGGTCAGGGAAGGTTTCCTTAGGATGCAATGTTTGAGGCAGACCATAAGGATGAATAGAGATTAGCTATTTCGGGTCAGTGGGAGTGGAATGAGTATTTCAGACAGAAGGAGAACATAGCCTAAGGCTTCAGGCAGGTCAACATTTCATTTTGAGTGATTAAAAATAAATCTGATATTATGGGAATAGATGAAGTAAATGCTAGAACAACAGGAGAGGAGGGGAGTATGGGGGCCATGGAAGGAGAGTGGCGAGATGGTTTTTTATATTTGTAAGAGTTACTTAGGCTGCAGTAGATAAAAGAATTCATTGGGGGGGGGCGATGAGAGATGATATGAGGGGACCAATTAGAAGGACATTGCAAAAGCCAGATGACAAGTAAGCTCTGGCCAGGTTGGTGGCAGTTGGGATGGAGAGAAGCAGAGGATTCAAAAGATACAGAGGACACAGAATGAAAAATCTTGATGATTGATGGGATGCAAGAGGTGACAGTGAGGTAGGTGCTGAGGGTGCCTCCCAGATTCTTATTTTAAACAAGCTGGTCAGCAGAACCACCATTTTCTGAGCAAATATGTTAATTCATTTCCTATCGCTGTAACAAAATACCTGAGACTGCGTAGTTTATAAATAATGAAAGTTTATCTGGCTCATAGTTCAGGAGGCTGGGAAGTCCAAGAGCACGGTGCCAGCATCTACTTGGCATTTGGTGAGGATGTTTTTGCTATGTTGTAACATGTAGGGGGTGTCATGTGGCCAGGCAGAGCGCATGCCATTGTGGGGGCTCCAGCCTTTTGACTTCATCTACTCCTAATTACCTCTCAAAGGCCTTACCTTCAAATATCATTAACATCTGAATTTGTGGATTAAGTTATCAACACCTGAGCTTTTGGAGCTACTTTGGAACCATAGCAGGAGGGGAACAGTACTGGCTGAGGATTTGGACATGAATAGCTTGAGGGGATCACTAAGACATTCAAGTGAAAATGGCCAGTAGGCATTTGGCTATACATGGGCAGGAAGTTTAAATTTGGGAGTCAGAATCAAAATGGTAAGGTGAAGCCATGGAGATAAGGAAGACTGCCTAGAAGAGAGAGGCAAAGAAAAAGAGAGTAGAGGATAGAGCTCTAAGAAACCCTAAAATAAAGAAGAGAAGCAGAAGTCAGGAAAAGGTACCCAGTAGTGGCCAGAGAGCAGGAGGAACTCAAGGAGAGTATGAAGTCACCAAACCTAAAGGAAGAGAGAGGGTTTTTCAACAAGAGGGAGTGACCATGGGATTGAGAAAAACAGGACTAAAAAGTCTCTCCAAGAAGATCACTGGTGACCTTAGCATGAATTTTGTGTGCTGGAGGAGTGGAGGCAGCACCCAGGAACTGTCATCTCTGAGTGTTTCTGGTGGATGTCAGTGAGAGCGTGATCTTCAGGAAAACCTGTTTGGTGATGAGAAGACCAATCGGAAGCTGCTATTCGGGAGAGGTGGAAATGTGTGTACCCCCCACAGTCTCACACACACACACACACACACACACTCACTGCCTTCCCAGAAAGGCAAATGTAGGTGATAGATGCAAGTCTGGAACCCCTAGACCACAACCATATATATTAGCCTTTTGAGGCTTCTGTAATGGCTTGTAAAGGACAGCCATGTATTTCTCCCAAGATTGAGTTGCTGGCAGGTTTGATGTCTGGCGAAGCCTGCTTTCTCAAAGATGGCGCCCTCTGACTGCATCCTCACAAGGAGGAAGGGACTAGTTAGCTCACTGAGGCAGTTTTTATTTTATTTTTTAAAGATTGATTTATTTACTTGAAAGTCAGCATTACATAGAGAGAGAAGGAGAGGCAGAGGCAGAGAGAGAGAGAGAGAGGGAGGGAGGGAGGAAGGGAGGGGTCTTCCACCCCCTGGTTTACTCCCCAATTGGCCGCAATGGCCGGAGCTGCGCTGATCTGAAGCCAGGAGCTTCTTCCAGGTCTCCCACGTGGGTGCAGGGGCCTAACGACTTGGGCCATCTTGTACTGATTTCCCAGGCCATAGCAGAGAGCTGGGTCTGAAGAGGAGCAGCCAGGACTCGAACTGGCGCCCATATGGGATGCTGGCACTGCAGGCGGCGGCTTTACCCACTACACCACAGCACCAGCCCCTGCTGAGGCCGTTTTTTAAAGGGCACTGATCCCATTCACAAGGGCTCCACCCTCATGACCTAATCATCACCAAAGTTCTCACTTCCTAATACCACTACTCTGGGGTTAGCCTTCAACATATGGATTTGGGGGGCCACAAGCATTTAGATCCCAGCACCTGCCTCCTTGTGCACTTGTCATTGTCGGCCAGACTCACGCTACTTGGCTCTGTAGTCCTTTCTTGCTGCCATCTCCATCTCAAGTTTTGGTTATTCTGCGATGTGAGCCACCAACTCACCCCCTCCTTTACTTTCTTCCTCTCAGTAACCTAGTGTTGTGGGAGAGATTTTGTGTCTCCAGGGAGTCTGAGTGAAACAACATTTCATTGTAACTGTTTCTCATCCAGTGAGTACGCAGTGGGTTTTCATCAGAAACGTTGCCAACCCTGTAAGCAGACAAAGGACAATAGAATATTAGTTAGCAAGTGATTGACAGAGAATTATAAGGGGAGCTTACAGGCAAGTGTTCTACTCATGAGAAGCCAGGGTGGCTATTGAAAAACCGAGTTGCCTGAGTTTAAGGTTTAAATAGGGAGAACAGAGCATGTTTCTTTATTTTTTTAATTGAATTGTGAAATTCCTCTTATGCCTAATTCACATGTAATTTCTTGTCCATGACCATAAGGTATATATGGGAACCCAGCCTTCTCCACTCCATGAGGCAACATAGCATACGAATGGGGACAGGTGCTCCTCAGAATATGCTGCCAAAGAAAACCCAGGACTAAAGTGACTTTTTCACTGCAATCAGAGACAACAGGAATGCTGAGAAGGAAAAAAATGTGTAAGAATGAAGCCATTTGTGGGAAAGGACAGAAGAAGAAAAAGGTTATACAAGGAGTTCGTTACACAAGGAGAAACGTAATACAGCTCTGACTCATGCAATAAGCTTGCTTTGTAAGGTGGTGAGAAAATAATTGGAGTAATTGGAGAGTAATATCAGAGTTCTTAACTCGGTTTTGAACACAGACATCTTTTATTTGTAAATTTTGGGGTATTTTCCTCCTCTTTTCATTATTTTCTTTGCCTTATTTTCTAGGAAAGTGCTTGTCCTAACTCTTCCCTCGGGATCTATTTAATAAATTAGAACTTGAGGAACAAGAGCTGTGGATGACTATGTTGGTATTGATCAATAATTTAGTATGTTAGACCTCTTCTCATAGGCTCATGATCTCCTTTTTAGAGATCAGCTGAAGTCCAGCTCGCTCACTTTACATATGAGGAGTGGGGTGTGGAAACATGAAGCAATTTCCCCAAATCCACAGAGCTAGTTTGTGGCAGAAGCAGGCGTGGGACTTCAAGGTCAGGTGTTTGTGTAGGCTATGCTATCAAGTTTGAATGTATTGAAACAACAGCAGTGGATCAAGTAATTGGGAGCTGACCAAAGTCAGGAGGGTACTGTTACCCGTCCTCACAAGAAACCTGTGAAGGAAGCTTCATGACTCCATTATCTCATTGTCCAGATGAAGCAGTCAAAGCCCAGAGAGGTTAAATAACTCACCTAAGACCACACAGTCAGTAAATAACAGAGCCACCTAATCTTGTGGGATGATCAAGTAGGGATTACTAGTGTCTATGGCTGATCTTATATCTCCATTGGAACAGGTAGTGGCCTCCCTGGTGGCATAAGGAAGGTCCAAAGGCCCACCCAACCAAAATGACCGACCCAACTTCTTTGCTGTGGTGGCTTAAGATTGCATTTAGGATCATTGCTAGAAAAGAGTAGTGTTGGGCACCAGTGTTGTGGTGCAGCAAGTTAAACTGCTGCTGGTGACACCAACATCCCATATCAGAGTGCTGGTTTCAGACCTAGCTACTCCTCTTTTGATCCAGCTTCTTGTTAATGCACCTGGAAGGTAGCAGAATATGGCCTAAATACAAGGGTTCCTGGCTTCAGGGTGGCCCAGATCTGGAAATCACAGCCATTTGGGGGAGTGTACCAGATGGAAGATTGATTGATTCATTTTCTCTCTCTCTCTTTCTCTCTCTTCCCCCACTCCTCTTTCCCCACTCTCCCTCTCTGTCATTCTGCCTCTCAAATAAATGAATAAATCTTTAAAAAGAAAAGAAAGCAGTAGTCTTGGAATGTGGCACCAAAGAGCTACATTTTGTTGGGCAATGAGAAGGGAAACTATCAGAATCAAGGAGAATTCTTCAGGCCCAGCTGAATGATACTGGTCAGGTGGAGTCAGCATGAAGGGCTTTGATATCTGAAGAAGAAATGCTAACATGGAAGTGGATAATGCACATCTCAGAGTTATCTCTAGAATGAGGCTTGATCTTTGAGCCTCTAAATGGACTGTGATATTTATGGAACTCAGTAGCATTCATTTATAGAACTTGGTCAGTATGCAGTGGCTCTATTATTTCAGCATAGTTGGAAAGAATTGAATTAACAGTATTCCTGGGCTCAAGATACATGGGTAAATGCTTGGCCCTCATTTAAAATAAGTAAAAACATAAATAAATATGAACACCCATGCTGGGGTTTGAATGTGTCCTCCAAAACTCATGTTGAAATTTAATTGCCATTGTAACATTAAGCGGTGGGACCTTTAAGAGGTGATTAGGTCCTGAGGGCTCCACCCTCATGAATGGATTAATGCAGTTGTTGAGGGAGTAGATTAGTTATCACAGGAGCGTGTTGCTGTGGATTCGTTCTGAGAGGAGGAGCGTGGTGGGGGCAAGAGGCGCAGAGTCACCACATAGACCCCAGGAGTTGGGTGAAAGCAGGCCAGAGGCCAGCAGCCCACAGACTTGTTTATTTCAGTTGGTACAGCAAGCTTAAATAGCCAAGGCAGCCAATCTGGTCTATGCCCTAATCAATCAGAGCCTGTTGCCCGGAAGTTTCCGAAGCCATCCAATCACAGCCTGTTGCCAGGCAGGCTCCGTTGCCATGTGGTTTCCGAAGCCATCCAATCACAGCCTGTTGCCAGTCAGTTTCCGTTGCTAGTGGCCATCTTGGCATGGTCTTCTCATTCCACCACAGGAGCAGACTTGTGATAAAAAGGCTAAGACCCACCTGACCTTCTCTCTGTCTCACATGCTTGCTTACCCTTTCTCATTTTATGACACAGCATGAAGGCCCTCATCTGATGCTGGTACCATGCTCTTGGTTTCCCAGTCCCCAGAACTGTGAGCCACATACATTTGTTTATAGACTATCTAGGCTGTGGTATTCTGCTAAAGCAGCAGAAAATGAAATAATGCAACATCTAAATTAAATACTCGAACCAAAAATTAGAGTAGTTGATGAAGTGCTCTGACAATGCCAAGTTTTGAAGAGGATATGGATGAACAAAATTTCTTATTTATCCATGGGGGAAGTTGGTTTTACAAATTTGCATTATCTTGTAGAATTAAACATTCTCACATCTTTTGATCAATCATTCTATCTTCTTAAAGCCCCCCCCCCCCCCGGTTTTCCCTCCATTCTATCTCTTTCTCCCTTCTTCCCAGGATTACTCTAGATCCTTCTCTCAGTAGTTCCAACCCCAAACTTGTATATCTAAATCCATCAAGAAACATCTTGAAGAGCGTCTTGCAGATGCTCTTTGAGAAAAAGGAAATTATAGGACTAGCTAGTGGAGTTTTCTTCCTGCTACATCTAAAAATACAGACATACAGGAATCTTTTTTTCTTGAATGGGGAAAGTCTAGATCTTCAACAACACCCACTCGAAAAATCGAAGTTATGGTTAGATAAAAAGGAAAGCAACACTACATCAGTTGTTGCCAATTATGGGTTTGCTAACTTGATATCAAGGACTAGGGAGGTGTCATCTTATTTTTTCAGAGAGGTTCATCTGTGTGAAGCGATTTCAATTTTATATTTTAAAACTTATTAAAGATTTATTTACTTTGAAAGTCAGAGTTATACAAACAGTATTTTTCACTTTGTGTTTCTGTGTGGGTGCAAACTGTTGAAATCTTTACTTAATATATACTAAATTGATCTTCTGTATATAAAGAGAATTGAAAATGAATCTTTATGTGAATAGAAAGGGAGAGGGAGTGGGAGAGGGGAGGGTTGCGGGTGGGAGGGAAGTTATGGGGGGGGGGAAGCCATTGTAATCCATAAGCTGTACTTTGGAAATTTATATTTAGTAAATAAAAGTTTTTTTTTTTAAAAAGAGAAAGAGTTGGCCGGCACCGTGGCTTAACAGGCTAATCCTCTGCCTTGCAGTGCCGGCACACCGGGTTCTAGTCCCGGTTGGGGCGCCAGATTCTGTCCCGGTTGCCCCTCTTCCAGGCCAGCTCTCTGCTGTGGCCCAGGAAGGCAGTGGAGGATGGCCCAAGTCCTTGGGCCCTGCACCCGCATGGGAGACCAGGAGAAGCACCTGGCTCCTGGCTTTGGATCAGCGAGATGCGCCGGTCGCAGCGACCATTGGAGGGTGAACCAACGGCAAAAAGGAAGACCTTTCTCTCTGTCTCTCTCTCTCTCTCTCTCACTATCCACACTCTGCCTGTCAAAAAATTAAAAAAAAAAAAGAAAGAGTTATAGAAGGGGGGGAGGGAGGGAGTGTGGGGGGGAGAGAGAGAGAGAGAGAGAGAGAGATTGATTGAGAGATTGGGATTTTCTACCTGCTGGATCACTCCCCAGATGGCTGCAATGGCCAGCTCTGGGCCAGGCTGAAGCCAGAAGCCAGGAACTCCATCCAGTGGGTGGCAGTGGCCCAAACACTTGGGCCCTTTTCCATTGCTTTCCCAGGCCATTAGCAGGAAGTAGATGAGAAGTGGAGCAGCTGGGACATGAACTGGCGCCCATATGGGATGCGGGTATTGTAGGTGGCAGCTTTATTTGCTATGCCACAGTGCTAGCCCCAGCAATTTCAATTTTAGAGAACACATCTCCTCCCAGTTTTTTTTTTTTTTTTTTGTATCACTTCCTCTGTTAGGTCTTCAAATCATGGCAGAGAAAAACGCCTTGGCAACTGAGTAACACCTTAAACAATGATTCAGTGTTTAATTCACTGTATCTGCCATACTTAAGTGGCTGACCTGGGGCAGTTTACTTTTTTGAGCCTCAGTTTACTTGTCTGTAAATGGGTACACTCATATTTGCCTTACAGGATTTAAGTGAGGATTAAGAGGTAACTGTACCTAATGCAACCCTGGCATACAGCAGCCCAGGAGCAAATTCTTGTTAATTTATTATATAAACAGAAGCATAAGAGACACTCTGCAATATTTTTAGCACAGCACTGTGCAATAACAACTTTAATAATGTATTTTATTTAATCAGTTTATAAAAAAGTTTATCATTTCACCATGTAATTGGTATAAAAGTTGTTAATCAATAATTTACATTCTTTTTCATATGGAGCCTTTGAAATCTAGGATAAAGTTTGGATAATACATCTCAAGTTGGATCAGCCACACTTTAAGGGCTCAAGG
The DNA here is from genome assembly GCF_033115175.1 of Lepus europaeus. NCBI lineage: Eukaryota > Metazoa > Chordata > Mammalia > Lagomorpha > Leporidae > Lepus > Lepus europaeus. The sequence continues at coordinate 124,333,650 of NC_084850.1, read as the reverse complement.
GCCCAATGTAGCTAGTAGCACTGTACTGGCAGGGCAGTTCTAGCATTTCTTATGAGAGTGAATCTCTTTCAGTTTTGAAATCGGCTTTTCTATTCCACTCTATGGCACATGTCAAACAGTGGAAGGCATGAGGCCCCCCGGTCCTGTTCCTTTTGCATCACCAGTTTACAGTTGTTTCATGCATCAGGTGGTATAAGGGGCAGATTAGTCTAGAGCAGGAGTCCCTAAATTCTTTCCTTGAAACTTTCAAACCTCCAGAAAAGTAGGTAGAGCTTGGGATGGTGGGGTGTGGGGGAGGGAGGTTAGAAGAGTTGAGACTGAAAATAAGGCTGCTGTGGCCTGGGGAAGAAGCCCTCTTAGCCACACAACCCTCCCTGATGGAAATCATAGCAACTTGGAAACTAACCTGTGGTGAGTTCGCTGTTGGTGGCCATGCCTGTTGTGTGGAGGGGACTAAAGGTGGGATCTGTACTTTGGCCAACAGTTTGGTTGGATAAAGGCTTTACTAAACTTGCTGATGTAAGAAATGCCAAGTTTCCAGATAATAGGTGGCACGTTAGATGTCAGAGTCCACTGCAAATAATGGTACCTGCTCAGTTAATTATGGGCACTAAGTAAATATTAATAGAAGCTGATAAGATCAAGTTTTAGATAAAAAACAGAAGAGCAGTGGATTCTGACAAGTATGTATGATTAACCTTCATCTTCTAGGGTGAAAGAGAACTGAGAAAGGCCGTTCATATTATCTAACTTGGTTTATAATTTTAGAACATATTCCCACTTAGGGACTCTAGCGTTTCCTCAATGTCAAGTCTAAGCATAACATCACTCTAAGCATCCTTAAGTGACATTTTGCTCTATCCTTCCACACCTTTTTCTACACAAAAGTTTAGATGTCTTCTTAACTGAGCTCAAATTTAAAATATAATTTGGTATCTTTATTTCCCTTATTCTTAATGTTTGCATTTTACATTTCTCATGTAGAAATCCTATAATGAATCTTTAATGACAGTATAATGGTCCATTGAGTATGTGTGCCATGATTTGTTTAACTATTCTATATTGTTGTTTTTCTTGTCTGGATATTATTGGATAAACGAAATGAAGTCTGGGTTTGAACGTCCATGTGAAGAGCTAGTAAGACACCCAACAACAGTCATTACTGGAGGCTTGTCCCTGTGTGTAGGTACAGGGTAGCTGGAGAAGGCTTGATGTGAAAGTTAGGCTACCTTTGACTCTAAGTAACATATCCATTTAAGCTGCCCCAAACCACAAGGGAGATGTATTGGCCTATGTAATTGGAAGTTCAGAGAAGGTTTTAGGGTTTGATTTAGTAGCCTGACAAAATCATTGGGGACCAATTTTCTTCCCCTTTCTGCAAAATCAGGTTTGCCCTCTTCACAAGATGAGTGTTGAAGTGTTGACAGGTACTAGTTGCTTTACTGTGTATACTCAGAGATGGGGAAAAAGGTAGAAAGAGGGAAGGAGAAGAGAGAGTTTGAGAGAGGTGCTTCCAGAAGCTTCCTGAGAATAGCAAAAAAGTTTGTTTTTTTTTTTTTGCTGCCGGGTGTTTATTGTCATGACTGTACACGCCCGCTGGAAGCTTCTGGGCTCCAAGGATGTCAGGCACTGGGCAGAAAGGGCCGCTGCTCGTCGTCGCCCGCGTCGCCGGGAGGGAGTTCGTAGATGACACACAGGGAGGAGTACAGGAGGCCGAGGAAGGACACGAGGCGGGAGAAGTACATCACCCCGCTGGCACTGCCCATGGCCGAGGTCAGGGGCCCCAGGACCAGCGAGACCAGAATCTGGGCCATGAAGTTCTGGCAGCTGAGCAGGGAGATGTCCATGCCCATGCCCCGCCGGGTGCCGTCGGCGCTGGACCCTGCAAACTTCCTGCCCTGGTAGTAATCGCAGAGCAGGGAGTAGGGCAGGTGCACAGCGTGGAAAACAAGATCCCGTAGGTTACGCACAGGGACAGGACCACGTAGACGTTTCTGGACAGCGCGGCCAGCCCAGTCCCCAGGCCGAAGGTGAGATAGGCGATGAAGTAGAGGGTGCGGGACACTCAGGAACTCCTCCAGCTTCTCCAGGACTGCTGAGTAGAAGGCGGCGCTGAAGGCGTAGATGCACAGGCCCCGGCAGCCCATGGTGACGCCGCTGCTGTACTTCTCGTAGGCCTCCGAGGTGTGTGGGGCCTTGGGGTCCCCCTGGAACACCACCTCGCCCATGGAGTCCGTGTAGAAGAGCAGCATCCCCTCGAACGACAGCCACCCTGTGGCTGCACGGCCTTCTAGAAGGCCACGCCGACCTACGGCGGTGCGCGCGGTGGGCGCCCTGGGCCGCCTCGCTGTCCACCGCAGCTCGGCCGCACGAGGGACACCACCAGAACCAAACGCGGGGAGTGGGGGGTGGGGGTTTCTCCATTGCATCGCAGGCCAGGCCTCGCGGCCGCTCCACCAGAGCTGGACACAGCCGCGGCCCCCGCTAGGCCGAGGCTTGTCACGGGCACGCGGGCCCTGGCAGAGCCCCGGATGCTCGACGCCGCCTCGCGGCCGAGGGACGCATCGGCCAGCAAAAAAGTTTTCATCACAGAATCCCGCAGGGAATGTCTCCTCCTTTCCCATTGGCCTAATTGGGTCATGTGTCTATCCCTGAACTGAGAGCCATGGCCAGCAAGCAGAATTAAGCTCATTAGTTTTTAGATGGAACATATATATCATGACTGTTACTTTTCTCTCCAAAGCACAAATTCACTGCATGGGGAAGTGAACCAAAGTGGGAGCAGTTACCAATAGAAGACAAAATTAATTCTACAGAGATTACTAAATGTCTCCTCTGTCTTCCAATGTCTCTTTTCAGCCTTAGAAAGAAAAGCACTCGGCTATACAAAAACTGTTGCAACTCTAAGTGCAGTAAAACAAAACCCCACAGATTTAGTTGCTTAATATTTATCCTGTCACACTATCCTTGTCCTTAAAATCTTTTCTGATCTCCTTTGGAGAAAGAGATAGAGGTTAAAGGCTAAAAATGCTTTTCATTAGAAACAAAAGGAGGACTAGGGCAAACAGACTTCAAGAGGGTTTGGACCATCCAAATAGTCTCTGCAAAGCAACTAAAATCAGACACTTGTAAGAAAAGAACTACTGTTTAAAATCATACACAAATTTGATTAAGGATGTAAATTTTGCAAAAAATTCATTTAGTAACACTTGCTTTACTAGCTCATTCATTTGGTTGTAACAAATGCCAGGGAGAGAAATCAGGAATAGCCATCTATAAAAATAACCAGAACACAGAAAGGCTAGATGACTTTTATAAGGTCACACAGATAATTAATGAAAGAACCAAGTTTAGGACTGGATTGTTTGAGCCATGGACCAGTACAGTTTCCATTATACTGGGCTCTTTCCTGTTGTTCCGCACTTCTAGAACTTAGCTACGTTTTGGAGAAACATAATCAAAAGTAGGGACTTGAAAGTTTAAATAATCAAAATCAACAGAATAAGGAGATTTAAGGTAGCATTTTGTGTGATGAAAAGGAGTGAAAAACTGATTTCCAGATTCAGAAAGATCAGCACCATTTGTTGCTTAGGTTGGGAAAACATCCCTCTCCACCAGTAGCCAACTTCTTCCTGATTACTGACTACTCCTGCCACCAATTATACGCCACTGCCAGGTAACACCTGAGAAAGTCACTGGAGGAACCACAGGCCACTGGGCTTTGACTGGAAAAGACATAGTAGTCAACACACCATCACCAAAATCACCAGGAGGTACTTGAAGATTCAGAAGTATGAGAAGACCACTGGATGTCTTAACAGGACATGTGTTACTTTAAATTCAGAAATCAGGGGCCAGTGTTGTCGTGCAGCAGGTTAAACTGTTGCCTGTAATGCTGGCATCCCATATGGGCACTGTTTTGAGTCCCAGCTGCTCCACTTCCCATCCAGCTCTCTGCTGTGGCCTGGGAAAGCAGTAGAAGATGGCCCAAGTGCTTGGGCCCCTGCACCCATGTGGGAGATCTGGATGCAGCTCCAGGCTCCTGGCTTTGAGGGTGATGAAAGGCGGTGTCAGTAACCTTACATTTGATCCTTTGCAGTGGAAGTGGTGGGGAGAAGGGCATGAATCAGAAGTCAGTCCTGTCCAACAGGGTTGGGGGCAGGGAAGAAGAGCAGCAGAGTGCTACTTGATCTTGTCCTGTGGTGGTCGTGGTGGTCGTGGGAGGGCATGAAAAACAATCAGTGTCCTAACAGTTTTGTTCAAACAGTTTGCCCATGTGGGAATGAAGCTGGGGGGGTGGGGTTATGAGAGAAGCACTGGCCTAACCATTCTGACCACAAGGTGTTCTCTGGAGTGGGCAGGGGGCGGCGCACTGGGAGCCACGACAGTGACATTGCAATTCTGTCAAACGGTGGGGAACAGGCATGAAACAGAGTCAGTGGGCTTACATTTAATTCTGTCCAAAGGCGGTGGTCGTAGTGGAGGGCATGAAGTGATCAAACTAACATGCAAATCAAAATGTCAAGATACAAACACACAGCCTGAAGTGGCAACAGTCAGCCGATCCAGGGAAGGCCTTCCGGAAGAGATGACTTTGGTTGAGAAGGGCCCTGAGCCGAGCGTAGGATCCGATTCCGGGGGTAGGCTCCCGGCCTCCTCCCAGCCCCCTAGCACCTCGGCTACCTCTGGGCAGTTGAGAACCTCGTCAGGGGCGGAGCTAGGGGCGGCTGTATTGGCTGGGCCTGAGCTGAGTCCCACCAGCAGTGGAGAGAGACGCCAGAGCGGCGCCGCACCCGGGCAAAAAAAAAAAAACAAAAAAACAAAAAAACACCAGCCTGGGCGGCGGCGGCAGCCAATCAGCGGCGAGCGCGTGCAGAGGCTCTCCCCTTGCGCTCCTCGCACTCCGCGCGCGCCGTGTACGTGCAGCAGTCGGCCCCGCCCCCCGGGCGGAGCCTAGGGAAGCCGCGGGCGGCCGGCCGCGGCCCGGGAGTTGCAGCGGCTGTGCCCGCGGTGCAGAGATAGAGACGGAGGCCGGGGTGCGTGTCTGCTGAACGTGCCGGATCCGCGCGGCTAGGCTGCGCTAGCCCTTGCGGACGCCTGGGCATCTAGGCAGGTCAGGGCTCTGCTCCAGCGAAGATGCGGCTGTTTCAGTGGCTGCTGAAGCAGCCGGTGCCCAAGCAGATCGAGCGCTACTCGCGGTTCTCGCCATCACCACTCTCCATCAAACAGTTCCTGGACTTCGGTAAGTGCGGGGCCGCGGGGCCGCTGCCATCCGGGACCTCCGCCCCGCTTCCGCAACCTCCGGGTAAAGTCCGTGGGAACCGCGGGCGGGGCTAGGGAATGCCCAGGGTCTCTCCTCCGGGCTCAGATTTCGGGGCGCGGAAGGGCAGGGCCTGGCCCTCTTACACCCAACCTCCGGGCTGAGCCGGAGACACAAACCACGTCCGAGAATCCTCATCCCTGGCGGGACTCCCCAAACCTGCCATCATTAGCTTCAGATCAACCTGACATAAACCTCACCGCCATGAAAACTTAAGAACCCAGTGTGGGTGGCTTTTTAATGTTTTTATTTTTAGAGTTTTAGAGGGGTTGGGTAAGCGCTGTTTAGAAACACCTTGAGGCTGAGAAGATTATGCAATGGCATTTTGTCCCCTTGTCGCTCTGAGGCTGGAGCGGTAAGACTCGAACTGTGGGCTTCAGCATGTTATGCTAGAGCAGGTCGAGAGCTGCACCGCAAAAGCCTTAAATGTTAGGAAATGCCGACCTGTAGTCTCCTAGCAGCAGAACGGATTGTGTTACAACTCAGGCCTCGGTGCCAGCACCTTTCCTTGCTCCTCTCCTTTGGTGTCCCATCTACCTTCTCCTGGTCGGGTGGGCTAGTGGGCAGGTAGTGGGCAGCTTCCACAGATTGAAGAGGGAGTACAGAAGGCCCAGGCCCTCAACCTGCCAGAGGCCCGAGATAGGAATAGATTTCCACCACCTTCTGTGTACTGGATCGTATTTCTCTAGAGTGGGCCGTTTCACCAGCCACTGAATGTGGGGGAATTGGTTGTGAAACACCTGAAAGTCACACAAAAGTGTGCATCCAGGCATCAGAGAGAAACTAAGTAACCGTGAAGGAAAATAAAATCAGGCAGCAAAGGTATTCTAAACTCTCAAGAGAAAATAATGGGGTATCTCTTCATTTATGTAAATGTCAAAGGGATGGTGTCAGCTGGGGAAAAAATACCCCCCCCAAAAAAGAACCAAACAAAACCCAAAGTGCACAGTACATGGAACATTCCAGAAGACCTGAAATTGCAAAATGTGATGTCCATACTTAACAAAATAGTTGCGATAGGAATAAAGTTGACAGCAAATTAAAAAGAAACCATTTTGCCAGAGAATGATGATGAAAGCTAGAGTTCTGTGAGATGTTGATTTTTGCATCTTAAACTTTGCTCCCCAAAGCTTTTCAGTAGTTTTACTCTCCCATCCCTAGGCACTTGTGGAATTTTAGAGGGCTGAGGCAGTTCCTGATTTCAGAGTTTAGATAGAAAATGCTGTCATTGTTATACTCATGCTTTCCATCTACTTTATGTTTTAGAGAACTCTGGAGGTCTCAACCTTTCATTAGGGTAAACTGAGACAACAAAAGAAAGAAAAGTAATCCAGAAACTCCCAGTGTCTGCAACCCTCGAAGTTTAAGTGATAGCTCTATAGCATGGCTCAAATTTCAATTCATTTATTTCGATAGCAGCTAGTGTCTACCCATGTTAATAGATGTCTTGGCAAGGATGTTATTTGAGTAGGAAAACCACAGTAGGGGATAAAGTTATCTTGGAAAACCTATAAGGCCAGTATCTGGAAGTGAATGTTCTAATTCTGACCCTGCCTGGTGGCCTTTGGCTAAGTGACCCATCCTCACTGGGGGGTCAGTTTCCTTGTTAATAAAATGTGTAGATTGTATCAGGTAATCTGTAAGGCATAGCCCCCAAACCATATGATTGCAATTTCAAAGGAAAAGGGATAAGCTCTTAACAGGAAAATTACAGAATCTTTTGATAGATATTCACCATAAAGTCTTCTGACCTATTTTGGGATAGGTGGAAGAATTCATTAAAATCGGATCATGAGAGAAGCATAATAATTTGTCTTTGCCTTTAAGGAAGCACACAGAAGAGCTATATGTAATTGTAGTGGAATGTGCTGGAAACTACAAGCCTGGTTTTTAGTGCCCAGAGATGAATCAGGTGTTAGTGAGCCTATCTTTAAGAATATGACAACTTAAGGGGATTGTCATACAAAGGCCATTCCTACTACTTCTTTTGGTTCTGTCTCTTGATAACAATTCTTTTGACAAGTAATGAGGAAATTGGAGATTTCAGAATGGATGGAGGAATATTTTCAAGATGGAGAGGGGAGCAGCATAGAAACTGATGCCCCATGTGATTGGAGAAAACTGAGGAGAAGGGAGGGTTGCTCAAACGCTTAGAGTACTAAGTAGGAGCAGCAGGTGAATGAGGGGAGCCAGCCTGGTGAGGCTGTGGCAGTCTCCTGATATATGACTGGCTCTGGAGAGAGTAGCTGATGGCTACCAATTCAGTGTATATTTTAAAAGACCTTTGGCACAAACAAAATAGCTGATGGACCATGTTGTCCTGCAGGCTGCCAGTTTGTGAACTTTGTGTCTTTCTCCCTGGGCACTGTACAAATGAGGCATAAGTTTTGATGAGGGTAACTGGATAGTGACAAGAGAAAGAATGTACACAGTATTTTGGTTACAGTATTTGCTTTAACTATGTACACAGAAGTTACAGTTTCTGTGGCCACTGAAATAGCTTTCTTAGGCTACTGTATCCTACACCAGTGAGTATTGAGATTGTTTGTTTTGTTAGGAGTGAAGGCTGGGGCAGTCATTTGCCCTAGCAGTTAAGATGCTGCTTAAGACACCTGCATCGCATGGGAGAGTGCCTGGCTTTGATTCCCAGCTTCCTGCTAACTCAGACTCCTGGGAGGCAGCAGGTGATGGCTCACTCAGTAGCTGGGTTCTCATCTGGAAGACCTGGATTGGGTTCCCGGTTCCCGGCTCCAGGCCTAGGTCCAGCCTCGGCTTTCTGAGACATTTGAGGAATGAATCAGGAGATGGAAGCTCTGTGTCTGTCTGTCTCTCCACCTCTTAAATAAATAAACAATAATCATGATTAAAAAAATAGAGACTGTCATTGGTTGTTATTTTAAAGCAGGGCTTCAGAGTCTCAGCGCTCTTCATGTTTTAGGCCCTATCGTTGTGAGAGACGTCATGTGCACTGTGGGAGATTTAGCCACATCCCTGGCCTCAACCCCCTAGGATGTCATTAGCATGCCCCCATCCCAAGTTGGGGCAGCCAGCATATCTCTAGCATTGCCAGATATTCCCTGGGGTTCTCATTGTTGAGATCCCTTGTTTTAAAGCATTCAGATCTGTGGTTTTCAGGCTTGGCCTCATACCTCAAATTTTCTGATGTAAATGGTTTGGGGATGGGATTCAAGGCATTGATACTTTTAGAATATCCCAGGTCTGTCTAAAGCATCAGCAAGGGGGCAGGCATTTGGCACAACGGCTAAGCTGCTGCTTGGGACACCCACATCCCATGTTGGAGAGCTTGAGTTTGAGTCCTGGCTCTGCTTCTGATCCAGCTTCCTGCTAATGTATACCATAGGAAGGCAGCAGATGATGGCCCAGATGCTTGGATCCTTGCTACTCATGTGGGAGACCTGGATTGAGTTCCTGCCTTTGGCTTGGCCCAGCCCTGGCTGTTGCAGGCATTTGGGGAGTGAACCAATAAATGCAAGTTTGTTCTCTGCCTCTCTACCTTTCAAGTAAAATGAGAATAAATAAAGCATTTAAAAAAGAACCCAAAACATCACCAAGGTTAAAAACCATTAAGTTGATGATCTTCCTTCTAATCTACTATCCCCCTTTGATCTGTGTGCAGTGTTTCTCTGTGCCCTTTAAAATAATAAACTCTTGAATTTGATCTTTTCTTGAAATATGGCCTGCCACACAGTTAATGAGTGCAGCAAGAATCACAAGTATCCTAAATGGATTGTTAGTTTATTTTGACACTAGTCCATCCCAAAGAGTGAGAATTTTTTATTTACTTATTTATTTAATTTATTTATTTGACAGGCAGAGTTAGTGAGAGAGAGAGACAGAGAGAAAGGTCTTCCTTCCATTGGTTCACTCCCCAAATGGCCGCCATGGCCAGCGCTGCGCCAATCCAAAGCCAGGAGCTTCTTCCTGGTCTCCCATACAGGTGCAGGGGCTCAAGCACCTAGGCCATCCTCCACTGCCCTCCTGGGCCACAGCAGAGGGCTGGACTGGAAGAGGAGCAACTAGGACTCGAACCCGGTGCCCATATGGGATGCTGGCGCCACAGGCGGAGGATTAACCAAGTGAGCCACAGCGCCGGCCCCGAGAATTTTTTTTTAAATGAGGTTTTCTTTTTGGCCTGGGATTGTAGTCACAGTTGTAAATTCAAAAGATCGTAGTCAGAAAGGCCTGCTTCCTGCTTCTGTCCAGTGGCCTCCCCTTTTTTGCATAACGGGCAACCTATATCTTTGTCTGTACCTTGTTTTTAAAAACATAGTACATTAAAGAGCTTTTCATATCTGTTCTGTACAACTTCCCTTTTCTTTTTTATGGTTTCTGAGAACTTAGTTATATGGTCATATTGTAGGTGGCAAACTCCCTATTAGCGGCTTGTAGATTGTTTCCAATATCAGCTGTGACAGCAGCACTACAGAGAATTACTGTATGCATTGTAATTTCATGCATGTCTGAGTGCATGTGCGTGTGTGTGTGTATAGAACAGATTTCTAAACATGAAATTGCTGCATCAGTGGGTATGTACATTTGTAATTCTAATAGACACTGTCAGATTGCTTTCTGTAGAGGTTGTCTGTTCACACTGTTTACATTGTGCTAGAAGTGTCTGAGAGTGCTTATTTTCCTACACTTTCAACACGTTGTTGTCAAACTTTTGATAGGTGAAACATATCTAGGTAGAATTTTTCCCCCTTGGGAAAAAATTTCTTCATTTTGGCTTTTTATTATAGAAAATGTTAAACATATGCAGAAAGTAGACTAGTATGATGAACCCCTGGATTCATTTTATTGATATTCATGTACTGTTTGCCTCTGGCTATTATGTATATATACAGTGTGTTAGGTTTGTTTTTTTTTTTAACCAAAGTCATGCTTTGTTCACAAAGATAATTTTTTTTCTTTTTGTATGCTAGGAGCACTATATCTTTCAAATGATCTGTTCTTCAAAGATTTAGTAGAACCCCTAAAAAAGAACCCCTATATGAAAATTATTAGGTCTTTTAAATGTGTTGGGAAATTATTGCTCTGTGACAACTTTTTCTGTCCTGTGATATTTTCTGTATAGGTTTTTGGTCTCTTCTAGAATAAATGTGTTTTGTTATATTTTTCTAGAAAATTATCCTAGTCATGGAAGCTTTTAGTAAGTCAATTTGGATAGCTGAGAGAGTAGTCAATATATTAGCAGTCTCATTTTTCTCTAGCTGTTTCCTTTTTGAGTGTGTGTTTGTTTAGGTAATTTTTTTGGTTGGATTTATTAGTTTTATGACTTTTGTTTTCTAGTTCATTGATATCTACCTTGACTTTATTCATTTCTTCTGATCTACTCAGATTTATTCTTTTTGTAAAAAATTGTATCTTGGTTTCTTTCCTGTTGGGTTGTTTATGTTAGTATTTCAGGTTACGGTTAGTCCCCTGAGCACTGCTTGTGCACCTAATGCTTTGAGTCCTTTTCCTTCCTCCAGCTCTTCTGCATCCTCAGATTTTTATTCTTCTACAACCCAAGAATAGTTTGAGGGAGCTTTAAAATCTCTTGTGTAGGTGCAGTCTGTATTTTTATTTTTGTTTAGTTTTGCTACATAGTGACCACAGAATGCTTTCTGAATTATTCTGTCTTCCTTATGTTTACTTTGAAGCCCAGTATATTGTCATTTTTGGCAGATGTTCTTTGGGCAGTAAAAAGAAGGTTATGCTCTCTTCTCAGAATACAGTTTGATATATCAGATTAACTATATTAATTATGTTATTTAGGTCTTATACACCTTCCCCTTTTAAAAAAAATTCACCTAACTTACCATGTGATAAGTATAAGAGAAATAAAAATCTCCTAATAATAGCATCCTATTTCTCCTGATACTTACTCTAGTTTTTGTTTTGTGACTATTCATGTTGTGTGTGATACTTATAGCTGCTGTGTCCTTGTTGTGACATGTACTCTTTTAGCATTACGCAGTGTTGCCTTTTACTAGTTGAATGCTCTTTGGCCTAGATTCAACCCTATTTGACATTGAAATCTAGATCTAGTTCCCTATTTTCTTGTTTACCTTTCCTGGTACAGCATTGCTGTCCTTTTATTTTCAATCTTTTTGATTACTTGTTTTAAATATATCTCTCAATGTAGTATAGAGGTGAATTGCTTTGTGACTTGACCTTTTGTGACTTGTTTATATGACACATCTGTCATCTGTAATAAAAGTCATCTAGTTTTCTTTTGCTTTCTGTTTTTAAGCTCTATTTTTTCTACCATGTTTCTTTGCTTTGTTTTTACCATATTTTTAAACAAATAATTGAGTTTGAATTTTCGCTTCCAGTGATTATAATTATCATTTTATTTCTTTAGAGCATCTTTGTCCTGTGTGGTTGCCACCTCCCAGCCATATAAGCCTCTTGAGCACTTGAAATGTTGCTAGGGACAGGCATTTGGCATAGTGGTTAGGATGCTGGTTTAGATACCTGTATCCCATGTCTGAGTTCCTGGGTTTACATCCTGGCTCTGGCTCCTGATTCCAGATTCCTGCTAATGGAGACCTGGGAGGCAGGCAGTGGTGATGCCTCAGGTGTTTGGGTCCTTGCCATCCATGTTATTGTAGGCATGTAGGGAGTGTACCAATGGATGAGTTCGATCTCCCACCTCCTTCTCTTCTTCGCTCTATGTGTCTCTTAAATAAAAAAAGTAAGACTCAATAAATACCTTAAAAATTAAATATGGCTAGTGTGGATGAGAAACTGAATTGATTTAATTTAAAACTGATACTTTGTTTGGTTAACCTTTTTTTTTTTTGATAAGCAGAGTGGACAGTGAAAGAGAGAGACAGAGAGAAAGGTCTTTCTTTTGCTGTTGGTTCACCCTCCAATGGCCGCCATGGCTGGCGCGCTGAGGCTGGCGCACCGTGCTGATCCAATGGCAGGAGCCAGGTGCTTCTCCTGGTCTCCCATGGGGTGCAGGGCCCAAGCACTTGGGCCATCCTCCACTGCACTCCCGGGCCATAGCAGAGAGCTGGCCTGGAAGAGGGGCAACCGGGACAGAATCCGGCGCCCCGACTGGGACTAGAACCTGGCATGCCGGTGCCACAAGGCAGAGGATTAGCCTGTTGAGCTGCGGCGCCGGCCTGGTTAACCTTTAAGTATGTTTTATGTTTAAAAGAAGTTGGACATTTGAGTCTACCTATGAACTGTAAATTTTATGAAGTCTAATTGTAAGTCAATTATTTATGATAAAAATTGAACTTCTGAATTGAGATATGCTTAAGTATAAAATGCACACTGGATTTCAAAAAATATAAAACTAGGGGCTCGTGCTGTGGCACAGTGAGTTAATGCCCTGGCCTGAAGTGCCGGCATCCCATATGGGCGCCAGTTCTAGTCCCGGCTGCTCCTCTTCTGACCCAGCTCTGTGCTATGGCCTGGGAAAGCAGTAGAAGATGGCCCAAGTCCTTGGGCCCCTGCACCCATTTGGGAGACCCAGAGGAGGCTCCTGGCTTCATATTGGTGCAGCTCCGGCTATTGCAGTCATCGGGGGAATGAACCAGTGGATGTGGGACCTCTTTCTCTGTCTCAACCTCTCTCTGTAACTCTTTCAAATAAATAAAATAAATCTTTAAAAAAACAAATAAAGCTAGTAAAATGTCTCAACACATTTTTATTCATTACTCTTTTTTTAAAGAGATTTATTTATTTATTTGAAAGTCAGAGTTATACAGAGAGAGCAGGAGAAGCAGGGGGTGGGGGGGTATTCCATTCGTTGGTTCACTCCCCAATTGGTCGCAATAGCTAGAGCTGTGCCATTCCGAAGCCAGGAGCTTCTTCCAGATCTCCCACGAGGGTGCAGGGGCCCAAGGGCTTGGGCCATCTTCTATTGCTTTCCCAGGCCATAACAGAGAGCTGGATCAGAAGTGGAGAAGCCAGAACTTGAACCGGCACCCATATGGGATGCTGGCACTGCAGGCAGTGGCTTTACCTGCTATAGCACAGCACTGGCCCCTTATTACTTGTTAAAAAATAATATTATGGATATGTTGGGTTAAGTAAAATGAGAAAATGTTAATGTTTCTTTTTATGTTCATGTGGCTACTAGGAAATTTAAGATTATATATGTGGCTCAGGATCATTGGACAGTGTGACTTCAGGTAGTATATATTAATTCCTTATTAAGAGCAATGGAAACATCATATTTTAAAGCTTAAAAATCAACATTTATTGGCCGGTGCCGCGGCTCAGTAGGCTAATCCTCCGCCTTGCGGTGCCAGCACACTGGGTTCTAGTCCCGGTCAGGGCACCGGATTCTGTCCTGGTTGCCCCTCTTCGAGGCCAGCTCTCTGCTGTGGCCAGGGAGTGCAGTGGAGGATGGCCAAGTGCTTGGGCCCTGCACGCCATGGGAGACCAGGAGAAGCACATGACTCCTGCCATTGGATCAGCATGGTGCGCCGGCCGCAGCGCACAAACTGCTGTGGCCATTGGAGGGTGAACCAACGGCAAAAAGAAAGACCTTTCTCTCTGTCTCTCTCTCTCACTGTCCACTCTGCCTGTCAAAAAAAAAATCAACATTTATTGATTTTATTTCTTAATATAACTTTTATGTGTCTTGTTCCATTGTTTTTTCTGTGAACCGTGCTGGATGTTTTGGACAAATTTATTGTCCTTGAATGGCAGTCAATGTTACAGTGGCTTCTTGTTATATTTGTGCAAATTTGAGTTCAGTCTTTGTCTTTACTGGTGGCTATGAATTAAAAATTCTCTTGGTGACATAAGAAAAGGAGAACTTGGTCTGTAATGACATAAATTAAAGATAGAACTGAGTGTTTAATGAGTTGGTAGGAAATGATGCACATTTTCATTTGTACTAGCTTTTTTTTTTTTAAAGAATTATTTTATTTATTTGAAAGAGTTACAGAGAGAAGTAGAGCCAGAGAGAGAGATAGAGAGAGAGAGGTAGGTCTTGCATTCCACTGGTTCACTCCCCAAATGACGGCAGTGGCCAGAGCTGAGCTGATCTGAAGCCAGGAGCCAGGAGCTTCCTCTGGGTCTCCCACGCGGGTGCAGGGGCCTAAGCACTTGGGCCATCCTCTACTGCTTTCTCAGGCCATAGCAGAGAGCGGGATCTGAAGAGGAGCAGCCAGGACTTGAACTGGCACCTATATGGGATGCTGGCACTGCAGGCAGGGACTTTAATCCGCTGTGCCACAGCGCCGGCTCCTGTACTTGCTTTTCATCTTTCAGTGTCACACTGTGCACCTGTGGTTTCTTCATTTAACTACTTTCATCCTGCTCCCCACTTGTTTTCTTGCCCTATTACTTGTGCATGGTCGCACTTGTATTAAACATGTTCGCTCCTGCCTCCTTTCCCTTCATTTATCCCAGAGTGTCTCTGCACAGGGTAAGCACTCACCTCCTGGGAGGCTTCCTCAGCTCAACTTGCTCTGCTCAGAGTGGGGGCTCCATAAATGCTGAATGCTGATGGCATGCCTGACTCCACATAGGGTGTATTAACACGGTGGAACTTTAATTTAGTTAGTTGTTATATATGTGTAAATATAGTATCTTCTGCATAAAGCCACCCAGAAGCAGTTTGTCTGGCAACACTGCCTTTTTGGTGCAGAACCTCTCGTATTTTGATTTCTACCATAATCTTTCTGTGAATCTCACAGTCTTCAGCTACTAGAAGGCAGCAACCAGTTTCCCTGTTCTTACTGTTGTTGAGGTCCAAGGGCTCAGTTGCCTTTTTTTTTTTTTTTTTTTGACAGGCAGAGTGGATAGTGAGAGAGAGAGACAGAGAGAAAGGTCTTCCTTTTTGCCGTTGGTTCACCTCCAATGGCCGCTGCGGCCGGCGCATTGTGCTGATCCGAAGCCAGGAGCCAGGTGCTTCTCCTGGTCTCCCATGCGGGTGCAGGGCCCAAGCACTTGGGCCATCCTCCACTGCCTTCCCAGGTCACAGCAGAGAGCTGGATTGGAAGAGGAGCAACTGGGATAGAATCCGGCGCCCCAACCGGAACTAGAACCTGGTGTGCTGGCGCTGGCCTCAGTTGCCTTCTTTAGAAAGTATTTGAAGATTCAAATACCCACCAGAAGTTGACTTTGGTTCCAAATGACTACTCTTTGCAAAGTCTCGGCTTTTTAAAGTCATTTTGTTCCTGAAGCCTGATTACCTCTGGAGAGAGCCTTGCTTCTGTTCCTGGAGAAGATGAGATTGTTTCCTTAAAAACACATTAGGAGACCGGCGCCATGGCTCACTTGGCTAATCCTCCGCCTGCGGCCCAGCACCCCAGGTTCTAGTCCTGGTCGGGGCGCCAGATTCTGTCCCGGTTGCTCCTCTTTCAGTCCAGCTCTCTGCTGTGGCCCGGGAGTGCAGTGGAGGATGGCCCAAGTGCTTGGGCCCTGCACCTGTGTGGGAGACCAGGAGGAAGCACCTGGCTCCTGGCTTCGGATCGGCGCAGCGCCGGCCGTAGCAGCCATTTGGGGCTGAACCGATGGAAAAGGAAGACCTTTCTCTAACTCTGCCTGTCAAAAAAAAAAAACCAAAAAAACAAAAACAAAAAAAAAACCACACACATTAGGAAAGCGGGAAAAGATCTCACTCTGCTTCCAAGTATGTTTATTTTGTATCTCTACTATGTATGTCATATATGTTTTCTGTAAGCTGAAATGTTTTTCTGCTGTGCAGTGTTGCCAAGAATTAGACAAACCTGTTTGGAGACAGAAACCAACTATTCAGAATCAAAGGGGAGGAGAATAATTTAGGGTAAAGATATCTCCGATGACTTATCAGATCTTGGTTGGTTTTTATGTTTAAGGAAAGAATTGGGCTTTGGGGCCTTTAAGATCTGATAGGGCTGGATTTTCATATAGCCTGATTTCTTGGGCTCTAGAACGTCTTTAAGGCATACCAATTGTACGTCTGGCTCCCGTGCCTTCATGGTACTTCAGTATGTTTTGTGTGCTGGTGAATGGGAAACATAGCCACACTTATCATTACCTATTGATGGCTGGGTGGTTTCCTCCCAGTAAGCTTTTGGGAAATTGACCAGACTGTTGGCAAGATTTGGGAAACTTTGATTTTGTCATTGGATGTAATCACAAAGCATCACTTCTTTCTCTGTTCCTTTATGATGTATGGACATTCAATTATTTTTCTTCTGTGATAATTCAGTTTCAGAGTTGGGCAAATTCTTGTGTTTTTAGAATACTCTGGTCTAAGATAAAATATCAAAGTATAGTCTTACCACCAGGCTTTTTTTTTTTTTAAAGATAAACTTCATTTTGTTTAAAGATTTATTTATTTGAAAAGCAGAGTTAGAAAGGCAGAGAGAGAGAGAGAGAGAGAGATCGATCTTCCTCCACTGGTTCATTCCCCAAATGGCCACAACAGCTGGGACTGGGCCAGGGTGAGGCCAGGAGCCAGGAGCTTATTCTGTGTCTCCCCCATGGGTTCAGGGACCCAAAGACTTGGGCCAACCTCTGCACATTAGCAGGGAGCTGGATCAGCAGTGGAGCAACTAGGACTTGAACCAGTACCCATATGGGATGCTGGCATTGCAGACAGTGACTTAACCTGCTGTGCTACAATGCCAACCTCAGTAGACTTTATTTTTAAGAGTAATTTTAGAATCACAGCAAAATTGAATAGAAGGTATAGTGAATTCATACATCTTCCTCCCTCAACACAGCCTCTGCCACCATCAACATCCTGTGATGGTCTGGGACATTTGTTAAAATTGATGAATCAGCAGCGAGCCATTATTCTCATTCTGTGAGTTTTGATAATACCTGTCTTTGTAAATAAAGTTTTACTGGAACACAACTATGCCCATTCATTACAGATTGTCTGTGGCTTTGTCTCTCCACAGCAAGAGAGTTGAGTAGTTGCTAGAGATAGTGGCCCCACGTAGCCAGAAATGTTTACCATCTGGTTCTTTTCAGAAAGTTTGCTGATCCCTTGTCTAAGATAATTCAGTTCCCAGTTTAAAGAACTGAGCAGTGATTGCTCTTGATTTGCATTTAAGTGGTGAAGCTCCTTTTGTCCTGTGAGCTAGTAACACTGACACTTCCCTATCTGGATTGTGTGTCACTTCTGTGGTAGCTAAGACTTTTCAGGTAATCCAGTGGTTTACCCATAGGATATCTAGCTTTGAATGGAATTACCATGTGAAAGGGTTTGAGGGGGCTTATAGCTTTAATTTACAGGCTGTCAGCGAAGTGTATCAGTTTCTTCACAGCCCTGCCAAATGAGGTTTTATTTTAATTGTATAGCAGGTATGGTAGGAACTAAAGGTTTTTTTCCCTGCTTGAGACTGCATTTTGTTGTGTGTAAAATGCCTTTGATATTTTAGTAAATGGACTCTGGAGTCTTAATCATTTTCATGAATTGTTTGTGTATGCTAATAAATTAGTCAGTGTTCACATTGATTAGCACATTACTGAAAATGTGCCGAGGGGACTGTGGGTGGGTTACCCGCTGTTCCTAGATTTTCTACCTAGAAAACAGTGTCATGTAAACTGGCATTGAAACTAGCATTGAGATATCTCCAGTTAGTCCATTTTGCTTTTAGAGCAGGGGGACCAGTTTACCTCATTAATTCCCTTTGTGGCAGAGCTGAGTTTCATTGTGACCCATAGTAGGTGTCCTTCATATCCCTCAAGGAAAACCTTGCTCCTGGTCATTGTCTCATTTTAACTCTGAGATTATACCTTCTGTTATAATGAATGGCACAAAAATTATAGTAAATTATTATGTTTACACAGGTCACTATTTATAGTTCCTCTAATTGAATACTTTGGATTCTAACTCAGTGGTATGTTATTTCCCTAAGGGTCACTCATAGAGTTATGATTTTCTTTTCATTCTTAGACTTGATCTGTGGTTTTACTCAACTGTTGTACCAGTTCTAACTTTCTCTCTTAGTAGGGCACGGGGGTCAGTGTATAATAGGCTTACTGTTGGGAATAGATTATCTTCTCTCTAACATTTTCCCATATCACGAAGTTAAGTATTTTCCCATGTGTTGTTGGCCAGAAAACAGTAAGGCTCTTTGAAATTTGTAACATATGTATCTTTTTCCAACAATTGATACATTTTCATACTGAGCAAATCATACTCAGTCTCCCTTCTCTGTACTTTATCCTGGATTACTTCAAATAGAATAGGATGCTTCCCTAATCTTGGCAGCACATGTTCCTGAATACCTGATGTGGACTTCATTAAGTTTGGTTGGTTTCTCCTTGTGATTCTGTGATTAAGTAGGAAAGTGGTGGTTGCTACATTACTATTGCCGTACTGGTCACATAATGTGCTAAGTCAGCACTTTACTTGTAATAAACTCTTCTGGGAGGAAGCCGCTTGCTTCACAGTGGGTCTCCCATTATCTAGAAATTGTCCTTCATGAACAGGACACAGCTTCCTTGATTATTGCACACTCCACATTCTGTACACATGGTAGATGTCATCTGTGGCCTTTGTAGTCATCTTCCTGCTTCTTTGACTTAATCTTGGCTTAAGTGAAGTTGTTTGAGAAGGAAATAAAACAGACTCTGTATGTAACTGAAAAAGGTTCCATCAACCCAGATGTCTATCAACTGATGAATGGATAAAGAAATTATGGTGTATATATACACCATGGAATACTACACAGCAGTAAAAAAAAATGAAACCCTTTCTTTTGCAACAAAACAGATGCAACTGGAAACCATTATACTTAGTGAAATAAGCCAGTCCCCAAAAGACAAATACTGTATGTTTCCCCTGATCTGTGGTAACAGAGTACCTAAAATGTAATGTATAGGAGTGAAATGAATATTTTGAGATTCGATGATTGTTTACAGCCCTTGTCTCTACTGTTGAGGAACAGTGGGTTTTCTTCATGCTATTTGTTGAACTCTTTCCTTAGTGTAGGGTTAATCTGATGACTATAAAGTAAACTGAAAATAGGTCATTGTAAAAACTTAGAGTGGGAATAGGAGAGCGAGGAAGAAGGGTGGGAGCATGTGGTGGGAGGGAGGGTAGGGTGCAAAGTATCACTGTGTTCCTAAATCTGTGTATATGAAATACATGAACTTTGTATGTCTTAAATAACATTTTAAAAAAGAAAAAGATTCCATAGATTCAACTAGCACTTATTGAGTACCTACCAACACTTGGCTGTAACACGTAGTATCCTTTACCTCTCACAACAGCCATACCAATTTTAGAATTAGGAAACTCAAGCTAAGTAGATAGGTAAATTACACACACGGGGCTGGTGCTGTGGCACAGTGGGTTAAAGCCCTGGCCTGAAGCACCGGCATCCCGTATGGCACTGGACTGGCAGCTACTCTTCCAATCCAGCTCTCTGCTATGGCCTGGGAAAGCAGTGGAAGATGGCCCAAGTCCTTGGGCCCCTGCACCCACGTGGGAGACCTAGAAGAAGCTCCTGGCTCCTGACTTCAGATCTGCAACTCCAGCCGTTGCGGCCATCTGGGGAGTGAGCCAGTGGATGGAAGACCTCTCTCTCTGTCTCTACCTCTTTCTATAACTCTTTCAAATAAATAAAATAAATCTTTAAAAAAATTACACACACAATGGGTGGTAAAGACAGGTGTCTGCCCACATGGTAACCTTTTTTTTTTAAATTAAGATTTTTATTTACTTATTTGAGAGGTAGAGTTACAGACAGTGAGAGGGCGACACAGAGAGAAAGGTCTTCCTTCTGTTGGTTTACCCCCCAGGTGGCCACAACGGCCAGAACTGCGCTGATCCGATGCCAGGAGCCAGGAGCCAGGAGCCTCTTCTGGGTCTCCCACGCAGTTGCAGAGACTCAAGGACTTGGGCAATCTTCTGCTGCTTTCCCAGGCCATAGCAGAAAGCTGGATCACAAGGGGAGCAGTCGGGACTAGAACCGGTGCTGATATGGGATGCTGGCGCCACAGGTGCAGGATTAACCCACTGCACCACGGCGCTGGCCCCCCCCACCTGGTCATCTTGCATCTGCTTTATAGCTGAGAGAGAAGGTGATAGGTTCAGGTGCAGTACCTGAACAGAGCAACTGAAGGAAGGAACCAACAAGTGCAGTGTCATTGCTTGTTAAGCATTGGCATATCCTGAAGTACAGGTATTTCCTTCATGAGTTTTGTAATTTTTATCGTCCTCATTTAGGAAAGAAGAAAAAAGAGACAGAGTTGATAATACTGAGAAGTCGCTTATAGATTGTATTTGTGGCCAGTTTCCTGAGAGATGGAAACAAAACTCAAACATTGACATAGTAACTAAAAATATATGGGCAAACAAAACATTTCAGAAGCTCTATAGCCATGGTTTGATCATGAATTGTTTGAATTGTCTATGATGATGATAGGAGTTCTCAGTCCTGACTGCTCATGAGAATCATCTGGGGGAGCTCCTTAAACCTGGTGGCCTGCCCCACATAGAGCGGTTCAGTCAGCCGCTGGGGTAGGGTCTAGGCACTGGTTCTTTTGAGTTATCCAGATGATTGCAATGCGCTTCCACTTAGAGATTACGGTGTTAGATTCTCCAAAAGGTTTTCCCAAGAGCTGTGAACCATTGTAGGAGATAGTCTGTGAAATGCCAGTGGTTGGTACTTCAGTATACTGGAGTCTGTTGGCATTAGTTGAACATCCTTGATTTAAAATGAAATAGAAACTGAGAAGTGTTGTGAAATTGCAAAGGCTATAGTAACTGCCTTTGAGGAGCTCATTGATAAATGAGAAGCTGGGACAAACATGAGGATACTTCACAAAGTTTATGGGAAATGAAAATAAAGGATAAGTTTATTTTGATGCAAAAGATTTTGAAATCTATGCAAATAAGTGTTCTTCAGAAAGTTTGTGAAAATGCATATTATGAAAAAACTGCATCAACTTCAAAGTTTTTGCACCAAAAAAAAAACCACATCTTTTTTTTTTTTTTTTTTTGGACAGGCAGAGTGGATAGTGAGAGAGAGAGACAGAGAGAAAGGTCTTCCTTTTTGCCGTTGGTTCACCCTCCAATGGCCGCTGCGGCCGGCGCATTGTGCTGATCCGAAGCCAGGAGCCAGGTGCTTCTCCTGGTCTCCCATGCGGGTGCAGGGCCCAAGGACTTGGGCCATCCTCCACTGCCTTCCCGGGCCATAGCAGAGAGCTGGCCTGGAAGAGGGGCAACTGGGATAGAATCCGGCGCCCCAACCGGGACTAGAACCCGGTGTGCCGGTGCCGCAAGGCGGAGGATTAGCCTGTTAAGCCACGGCGCCGGCCCAGAAAAAACCACATCTTTTAATTCAATTTTCCATGAATTTTTTGAAGTCTCCTCAGACATACATTTATATATGTTAGCCAAAATCTGTGAATCCTGTGATGTTGTGGTATCTTTTCTTCTGTCCCTACCTTCTTCTGAAAGATTTTTGAAAAAGGGATACTTGGGGCCGGCGCTGTGTTGCAGCGGATTAACGCCCTGGCCTGAAGTGCCAGCATCCCGTTTGGCCGCTGGTTCTAGTCCCGGCTGCTCCTCTTCCAATCCAGCTCTCTGCTATGGCCTGGGGAAGCAGTAGAGGATGACCCAAGTCCTTGGGCCCCTGCACCCACGTGGGAGACCTGGAAGACGCTCCTGGCTCCTGGCTTCGGATTGGCGCAGCTCTGGCTGTTGCAACCAGTTGGGGAGTGAACCATCAGATGGAAGATCTCTCTCTCTGCTTCTCCTGCTCTCTCTGTGTAACTCTGACTTTCAAATAAATAAATAAATCTCTTTAAAAAAAAAAAGAAAAAGGGACACTTTCTGGGAATGTGTATGGTGCTAAGCCAGTTGTCCTTTATCCAAAGTCTCCTGGGGCTTTCTGGATGGAGAACATGCAGAAGAATAAATGTCAATGTGCATACTTTTTTCTTGATTTCTGCCTTATTTACTTGACTATTTACCCTTAGCACTGCTCTCCAGAGTGCTCCCAGAATTTGTGTTACTAGACAAGGTTGGTGTAGGATAAATAACTGTAAAGTATATAGACATAAAGTAAAATCTTACTCTCTCAGACTCATTCAGTGGGAGCTTGAGTTTAGGGATAGTCTGTAACCTCCCCAGTTTTACACATGAGATAGTTGAAGCCCAAGTAATGAAGGGACTGTTCCAACCATCAGCTGGCTGTTGATAGTACATTCTGGCCACATTTTCTAAAGGGAACCAAAAATTATTTGCAGGAGGCCAATAAGTTTACATTTGTGTACCACTTTGTCCATACACAACAGTTGACAGAGTTAGCTGTAATTCTCAATACATTAACGTGAAGTGGATGTTTTCATTTCTTAGATGATGAGGCTAAAGCTTAGATGGTTTAAGTCCCTTACCTAAGCAGAGTCAGGGGCAAAACTGTAGTTAAAATACAGGTAGGCTGAGCTTTTAAATCTATGTGCTTTACAATTCAATATAATACACCATTGCCTCCAATGCAGTTCTTTGTAGAAAACATAGTGTCTATTGATAGTGCTGTAGTTTTGTCTAAATTTGTTCTGTTACACATTAGGAAGTGGCATAATCTAATACTCATCTAGTTTTATCATTTTGGCACTATCAGTCTGCTATCTACTCTGCTTGCATTGAAACAGTTCTGATTCCAAAGACCATGGCTTATTAGCTTACCTTGTTGTCTCTGGGAGTATGTGAAGCAGTATATACAGACTTGTATTCAGATCTTAATTTCTGGTGCCTACCAGTAGTGTTAGCTTGGAGAAATCACTTAATCCCACTATACTTCAGTGTCTTTATCCACAAAATAGAAATTATAGCACCTAATCATCAGGCTGTTGCATGATGAGATTGAGAACATGCACGACACAATGCATGGAACATGGCAGGTGCTCAGTAGATGTTAGTTATAATTTAATTATTAGAAACAAAGTGACACAGCACTTCCTGGATGAAATCAGCTTCCTGCTAAGAATAAAAGCTGAGCTCTTAACCTTGAATTTTAATTATTTTCAAGTTTGTTGGCTGAAGGTCTCAGCTGTAGAAACTGATCAATTTCCAAGAAACACAGCACTTTCAGCACATTTGTGCTGTGAGCATGACTGACTTTGGGCTCCCTTAATTCAGTGTGATGGCTAACTGAACGTTTTGTTTCAATTAACCTCCAAGATGGGTACATTGTGACCTTTTCCAAGCTATTCCTGCTTCCATGACAACAAGGCGTCCTGTGAGCCACCAGTTTACCATTAGGAGTAGGTCCTACTCCCCCTTCTGGAATTAGGTTGATATGATGTGTGGCAGCCTTGGATACATAGCAGTTGTTACTCATGCCCTGTCTGCTCACAGCTCTGTTTGTGATATCAGTTCTGTACGTATCCATGCTGCTGCTTTCTGCTTTCCAGCCTGATTCATCACATTGACTGCTATTGCCACTGTAGTATCACCTTTTTACCTCTCTTTTGATTCTTCTCCTAACTTTAATTTTTAAAATACCCTCAATCAAGTATATAGAATGAAATTGATCTGTAAGAGGAATTTACCATTAGCATCCCTAATCTGAAAATCCAAAATGCTTCAAAGCCCAAATCTTTTTGAGGGATCACATGATGCTACATGTGGAAAATTCCACAGCTGACCTCATGTGATGGGTCACAGTCAAAATGCAGGTGCACTAAAAATATGATATAAAATTACTTTTTAGGCTATATGTATAAAGTGTATATAAAACATAAATGAATTTCGTGTTTAGATGTGGGTCCTATCCCCAAGATATCTAATTATGTATATGCAAATATTCCAGAATCTGAAAAAATACCCAGTCCAAGACGTTTCTGGTCCTAATAATTTAGGGTAAGGGGTAATCAGCCTGTATCAGCAAATGTTATTTTGAACCCCTGAATTTTGTTTACAATGATAAGTTTATGCTTAAGCTTACTAGATGTTTTAATTTTCAGTTGCGTGCTAAGTGACTATTCAATTTTCTTTTCAAAACATTAAAATTTTTTTAATTTAAGGTATATAAAATTTCATGTATTTCATATATACAGGTTTAGGGCATGGTGCTATTTCCTACCCTATCTTCCCTCCTGCTCACACTCCCAGCCTTCTATTTCCTTCCTTCCTACCCTACCCTCCCTCCTGCCCACACTCCCAGCTTTCTATCTCCTTCCTTTCCTATTCTCACTCTTAATTTTTACAGTGATCTACTCTGTTTACTTTATACTCATATAAGATCAACACTACACTAAGTAAAGAGTTCAACAAATAGTAAGAAGAAAAAAACACTGTTCCTCAGCAGTAGAGACAAGAGGCAGTAAACAATCATTGAAACTCCAAATGTCCATTTCACTCCTACATATAACATTTTAGGTACTCCATTAGTTCCCGCATATCAGGGAAAACATATGGTATTTGTCTTTTGGGGACTGGCTTATTTCACTAAGTATAATGGTTTCCAGTTGTATCCGTTTTGTTTAAAATGACAAGATTTTGTTTTTTATGGCTGAGTAGTATTCCATAGTGTATATTTACCATAATTTCTTTATCTAGTCATTACTTGATGGACATCTGGGTTGATTCCATATCTTAGCTGTTGTGAATTGAGCTGCAATATATGGGAATGTAGATAACTCTTTCATATGCTAATTTCATTTTTGGGTAAATTCCCAGGAGTGGGATGCCTGGGTCATATGGTATATCTGTTTTCAGCTTTCTGCGTGAGGTATCTCCATATTGTCTTCCACAATAGCTGTACTAATTTACATTCCCAGCAACAGTAGATTAGGGTACTTTTTTCCCCTCATCCTAGCCAGAATTTATTGTTTGTTGATTTCTGTTTGAGAACCATTCTAACTGCGTTGAGGTGAAACCTCATTGTGGTTTTGATTTGCATTTCTCTCATGGCTAGGTATTGTGAACATTTTTTCATGTGTCTGTTGGCCATTTGAATTTTATCTTTTGAAAAATGCCTGTTCAAGTCTTCAGCCCATTTCTTAACAGGATTGTTTGTTTCATTATTGTTGAGTTTCTTGAGTTGTTTTTATATTCTGGTTATTAATCCTTTATCAGTTGCATTGTTTGCAAATAATTTCTCCCATTCTGTCAGTTGCCTCTTCACTTTGCTGAGTGTTTCTTTTGCAGTGCAGAAGCTTCTCAACTAGATGTAATCCCATTTTTCAATTTTGGCTTTTACTGCCTATACTTCAAGGGTCTTTTACGAGAAGTATTTGCCTAAGCCAATATCTTGCAGAGTTTCCCCCATGTTCTCCTCTAATAATTTGATGGTATCTGATCATAGATTTAGATTTTTCATCCATTTTGAGTTGTTTTTTTTTTTTTGTATAAGGTATAAGATAGGGGTCTTGTTTCATACTTCTGCATGTGTAGATCTAGTTTTCCCAGCACCATTTGTTGAAGAGACTGTCTTTGCTCCAGGGACTGATTTTAGCTCCTTTCTCAAAGATAAGTTGGTTGTAGTTTCATGGATTGATTTCTGGAGTTTTTATTGTATTCCATTGGTCTATATGTCTAGTTTTGTGCCAGTACTGGGGTGTTTTGATTATAAATGCCCTGTAGTATGTGTTGAAATCTGGTATTGTGAGGTCTCCGGCTTTGTTTTTGTTGTATAAGATTGCTTTAGTTATTCAGGGTCTAATATGTTTCCATATCAATTTTAGCATCATTTTCTAGATTTGAGAAGAATGTTGTTGGTATTTTGATTGGGATCACATTGTATCTGTAGATTGCTTTTGGTAGTATGGACATTTTGATGATATTAATTCTTCCAGTCCATAAACGTGGAAGATGTTTCCATTTTTTGTGTCTTTTATTTCTTTATTTAATGTTTTGTTATTTTCATTGTAGAGATATTTCACCTCCTTGGTTAAATGTATTTCAAGGTATTTACTTTTTGCTGTAGCTATCGTGAATGGGATTGATCTTAGAAGTTCTTTCTCAGCCATGACATTGTCTGTGTATGCAAAGGCTGTTGATTTTTGTGTGTTGATTTTATATCCTGTCACTTTACCAAACTCTTTCATGAGTTCCAGTAGTCTCTTAGTGGAGTCTTGGATCCTCTATATATAGGATCATGTCTTCTGCAAATAGAGATAGTTTGACTTCTTCCTGCCCAATTTGTATCCCTTTGATTTCTTTTACTCTCTGATTACTCTGGCTAAAACTTTCAGGACTGTATTGAATAGCAGTGGTGAAAATACGCATCCTTGTCTGGTTTTGAATCTTAGTGGAAATGCTTCCAACTTTACCCCATTCAGTAAGATGCTGGCTGTGGGTTTGTCATAAATTACCTTGATTATGTTGAGGGATGTTCCTTCATACCTAATTTGCTGAAGGTTTTCATCATGAAAGGATGTTATATTTTATCAAATGCTTTCTCTGCATCTGTTGAGATAATCATAGCGGTTTTTTCAGTTTGTTAATTTGATGTATCCCATTTATTGATTTGTGAATGCTGAACCATGCCTGCATACCAGGGATAAATCCCACATGGTCCACATGAATGATCTTTCTGATGTGTTGTTGGATTTGATTGGCTGGAATTTTGTTGGAGATTTTTACATCTATGTTCATCAGGGATATTGGTCTGTAGTTCTCTTTCTCTGTTGTATCTTTTTTTGGTTTAGGAATTAAGGTGATGGTGGCCTCATAGGGTTTGGGAGGTTTCTCTACCTTTCAATTGTTGTGAATAGTTTGAGAATTGGATTTAGTTCTTTTAAAATCTGGTAGAATTCAATAGTGAAGACATCTGATCCTGGGCTATTTTTGGAGGGGAGGGGAGGGGAGGGTCTTTATTACTGATCTAGTCTCCACTTTGGTTATTGATCTGTTTAGGTTTTATGTCTTCATGACTCAGTTTGGTTGATTGTACGTGTCCAGGAATAATATGTGTTTATCCATTTCTTCTAGATTTTCCATTTTGTTGGCATAAATTTGTTTGTATTAATTCCTGATAATTATTTTTATTTCTGTGGTAACAGTTGTTATATTTCCTTTTTCATCTCTTATTTGAGACCCAGAGGACATAGAACTCAATGAGTGGGGCAATAGTGGAGGGGTTGCCCAAGCACAGGGCACAACTTCTGGGCCTACAGTGATATCTGTTAACAGCTTGCCTGGGTTTTATCTGGTATACAGAGGGGATAGATTTCTCACTTGTCTTGTTTCAAGAGATATATGCTTCTTTTTAAAAAATCTTCTTTATAAAAATTTATTTATTTATTTGAAAGAGGAGAGGCAGAGAGAGAGAGAGAGAGAGAGAGAGAGAGAGAGACAGTGAGAGTGTGTTCTTCTATCCAATGGTTCACTCCCCAGTTGGCCACAATGGCCGGAGCTGTGCTAATCCCGAAGCCTGGATCCAGGTGCTTCTTCCAGATCTCCCACGCAGGTGCAGGGGCCCAAGGACTTGGGCCATTTTCTACTGCTTTCCCGGGCTATAGCAGAAAGCTGGATTGGAAGTGGAGCAGCCGGGTCTTGAACCAGTGCCCATATGAAATGCCGGCGCTTCAGGCCAGGGCATTAACCCGCTGCACCACAGTGCTGGTCCCGAGATAACTGCTTCAAAAGAGCAAGCTAACCAAATTCCTGAAGAAAGAGTATCGAGGTACTAGTGTGTATTACATATTTCTCCTCAGCACAGGCACAGATGCATTTCAGAGAAGGATTCTGTAACCCTTGCCTCCCTTAATCGAGAATCCTGTCACGGTCACTCAGTATCTTTTCCTATCATAAGAACAGAAATCATTATATGAAGCTACCATGGGCTTCAAGCTCCATTAAGAATATCTGCATGTTCAGTATATATTATATGAAATTTTTGTATTTAGTTTAGAATAGAATGGTGCCAGTTACAGGAAGACTTTGTTTTTAGAAATCTTTTCTTCAAGAACGTTCCTTTTAATAGCTACATATTTCTCCATATAAATATATAGTATTGTAATATATTTTAGTTTTTCTGTATTATGGTATATTTAGGTTATCTTCAGTGTCTCGATTTCTCAACCACTTACTTGGAGAAATTTCAGACTTTTAGAATAAGTTGCAAGAATATTATAGTTAGGGCCAACACTATGGTACAGCAGGTTAAGCTCCTGTCTGTGATGCTGGCATCCCATATGGGTGCTGGCTTGAGTCCCAGCTGCTTCACTTCTGATCCAGCTCCCTGCTGATGCACCTGGGAGAGCAGCTTTGTCCTGGGACAGCCCTAGCTGTCTTGGAGAGTGAACCAGCAGATGGAAGACTTCTCTCTGTGTGTCTGTCTGTCTATTCCTCTCTGTAACTCTGCCCCACATCCTCGCTGGAATTTATTGGATTTTTTAGTTTTTATTTATTTTTATTAAAAAAAATTTTGAAAAGCAGAGTTACAGACAGGGAGAGACAGGAAGAGAGAGAGGGAGAGAGAGAGAGAGAGTTCTTCCATCCACTGGTGCACTCCCCAAATGGCCGCAGGGCTTGAGCTGGGCTGATCTGAAGCCAGGAGCCAGGAGCTTTTTCTGGGTCAACCATGTGGCCATCTTCCACTGCTTTCCCAGGCTGTTAGCAAAGAGCTTGATCAGAAATGGAACAGCCAAGACTTGAAGCAGCTCCTACGTGGGATGCCGGCACTGCAGGCGGAAGCTTAACCTAGTACACCACAGCACCGTCCCCTAAATAAATCTTTTTAAAAAGGACTGCTATAGTTAACACCCATGTGCAATACCTGGTTTCACCAGTTACTTTGCCATTTTTGCTTTATCTTTTCCCTTTTTTCCCATTCTTATCCTTGTCTTCCTCCCTCATTCTCACCCTTCTTCCCTCTCTCACTTTTTTTTGGAACCATTTGAGAGTAAGTTACAAGCATCATTAATGTAGATATGTCCTAAGCATAAGGGTATTCTGCTAATGACCCTGATGCAGCTGTTACACTTGGGGAATTCATCACTGATATAGTCATGACGTGGGTATTGACAGTTCTCTGAATGACTCCTGGCTCCTGAGTTAGACAGCTCATGCCTGAACCACTGTGGCTGAGCAGGCTGCTAAACAAGGTGCCACAGAGTCCAGGAGGGGCTCCCACCTCAGCAATGCAGTAACCAATAGAGGGCAGGAGTGCCAGGTAGAGCTGGCTGGGTACCAACCAGAGAATGAAGTAGAAGTCTGCCCACGAACAGCCAGGGCTGTGCCAGGCTGAAACCAGGAACTGAGAACTTGATCTGGACCTCCCATGTGGGTGGCAGGAACCCAACCACTTGAGCCATCCCCTGCTGCCTCCCAGGGTGCACATTAGTGGGGAGTTGGTACTGGGAGAGCTAGGATTCAAATGCACGTATTCTGATATAGGATACAGGAGTCCCAAGTGGTGTCTTTAACCCTGTACCAAATGCCCATTCCTGTAGTAGCTCTTTTTTTTCCTCCGATTTTATTTAGAAGATTTCAATATTTTGGAAACATTGAATTTTAGATAAAAGTAATTAGTTCTGGCATTTACAAGACTAAGCAATAGTAATTCAAAACGAAGTGTGAAATTTGGGTGTTACAGAGTGAGCCAGTGGATGTGAGATTTCTGTGTCTCTGCCTTTCAAATAAAAAAAATTAAAAATTTAAAAATAATTAAGAAGCTGAACTGAACTGTACTGAACTCTGAAGATATTTCTGATATCTATCTTCCTTCCTTCCTTCCTTCCTTCCTTCCTTCCTTCCTTTTTTTTGACAGGCAGAGTGGACAGTGAGAGAGACAGAGAGAAAGGTCTTCCTTTGCCGTTGGTTCACCCTCCAATGGCCGCCACCGCCTGCACGCTGCGGCCGGCGCACTGCGCTGATCCGAAGGCAGGAGCCAGGTGCTTCTCCTGGTCTCCCATGGGGTGCAGGGCCCAAGGACTTGGGCCGTCCTCCACTGCACTCCCGGGCCATAGCAGAGAGCTGGCCTGGAAGAGGGGCAACCGGGACAGAATCTGGCGCCCGGACTGGGACTAGAACCTGGTGTGCTGACGCCACAAGGCGGAGGATTGGCCTGTTGAGCCACGGCGCCGGCCTGATATATTACTTTCTTAAAAGAGCTTCTTCTAAATAATTGTTTAAGATTTGTTATTAATATAAAGATAACAGATTTCATGTGTCTCATAGATACAATTCTAAGAAAATAACCATACTTCCCTCTCTCCATCTCCTCTCTTTCCTTCCTTTTTTCTCCTTTAATTTTCGCAATAACAGAATTTCAGTTTACTTTATAAACACAGGCTTAATGCAGCGCTATCCATAATGTTCAACAAGTAAAATGTATAAAGACCACTGTTCCACAGGAGTATAGACAAGGGCTATAAACAGTAATCAAGTCATAAGATGTCAGTTTAATTCTAATACATTTTAAAATTAGCAAATACTTGGCTCCTTGCCTTCCATGTGGGAGACCCAGATGTAGTTCTGGGTTCCTGCTTTGGCTTGGCCCTGCCCTGGCTGTTGTTGGCATTTGGAGACTGAACCAGTGAATGGAAGATCTCTCTCTCTGTTTCTTTCGCTCTGCCTTTCAAACAGAATGAAAATAAATAAATAAGTAAATTTTAAAAGTTACTGCTAAAATCCTATTTCTCATTTATATTTTACCCATTTTAACATGGTTAATATATTGCAAACTCATTTAGTTGACAGTATTAACAAAAAACATTATCGGAATGAAGTGGTTCATTCTGTTGCCTTTACTGCCTTGCTAGTGATTTCCCCACCTATTGCTTTCCTTTTGTACTCCTTTATCCCATTACAGCATCTCCCAAACCACCCCAGTGAGTGGGAAAGTTAAAAGATGTGCACAAAGATAGCCTTCAGATTCTTCCTCTCCCTCTCCACATTTTAAGTGGCATTGTCTCTTGTTGATGGAAGAGAGCACAAAATGCAAGGAGACTTTTAAAAGTTCATAGGAAATGGTATTAAAATATAAGTGTATTTTGATGCAAAACTTTTTTGAAATACTTTCATAGTTTTTTAATGTGTATTTTTCTTTATTTCTTTTTTCAAAGATTATTTATTTGAGAAGGGAGTTACAGAGGAAGAGAAGGAGAGACAGAGGGAGAGATCTTCTATCTTCTGGTTCGTTTCCCAAATGGCTGCGATGATCAGTCCTGGGCCAGGTTGAAGTTAGGAGCTTCTTCCAGGTCTCCCACGTGGGTGCAGGGGTCCAGGCTCTTGGGCTGTACTCCATTGCTTTCCCAGGTGTATTAGCAGCGAGCCGGATCAGAAGTTCAGCAGCCGGGACTCGAACCAGCACCCATATGGGATGCTGGAGCTGAAGGCTGCAGCTTCAACATGCTGAGCCGCAGTGCTGGCCCTTCATGTGCATTTTTTCCACAGAATTTTGAAGAGCCTTAGTGTGTCTTCAGCCCTCTGCTTTAATTATAAGATACTTATTTTCAGGTGACTTCATTAACTGAAACTTTTTTCTACTTTCTGTAAATTAATCAAAAATAGGATTAAAGACTTGCCAGAAATACTGGCCATTATGGAAACCAGGTGACTAGTCAGATGCTCCTGGCCACGTCCTGGTCTCATCATAGGGAGGGATCCCTGTGTTCAGTCCAAAGTCATTTGTATTTCTGTATCTGCTCATCCTATTCTTGGTGAATGTAAAGTCTATGGAACCTTTCTAGACTGAGCAACTCATGCCTTTTGCATGGTGTAGTAACTGTCTGCAACTTCCAATTAAAAGGCAAAGTATAAAGCCAAACAGAAAGAGAAGAAAATTAAAGGGTTCTGAAATTAGGAAGAGAAACTGAAGACATACATGAGTATTTTTAAGCTAATGACTTATTTATGTCCACTGAGTCAGATTTTTCCAAACTGCCT
This sequence comes from Lepus europaeus, assembly GCF_033115175.1. Classification (NCBI taxonomy): domain Eukaryota; kingdom Metazoa; phylum Chordata; class Mammalia; order Lagomorpha; family Leporidae; genus Lepus; species Lepus europaeus. The sequence continues at coordinate 124,301,563 of NC_084850.1, read as the reverse complement.
CCCTTCTGTCTTTGTCATCTTCTGGACTGATACAAGGGAAAATGTCATTGGAAAATTGTAATAAGATGAAGTGTATGGGAAAATGCTGAATAAAAATAGAAAATCAAAATTAAGGAATGTAGACAAGCTAAGGAAGTGGGGGAAAATGAAGGCAAATAACTAGAAAGAATAAAACTGGAAGATACTCAGTATGGTAGAAGACTTAGAAAAACGGTATCTTTTTGAGAGGACCTTCATTTAAAACCATACTTTTCTGAGTAAGTTTATTATTAAAAAGATTGTTAGAGCCCTTTGTTTTAAGCTAAGTATCTAGTATTAACACCTAGGGTGAAACACTTTCAGTGTATATGAGGAAAGCCACAGAAAAGTTACAAAAATCAGTCATTTCATATTTATTTTTAGGTTCACTAATTAACTTACTAAAAAAGACTTATCCTCTTGTTTAAGCTGATGTATAATTAAGGTATCAGAGTACAAAGAATTTGTCCCTAAAGCTAAATTATAATGTAGGAGTCAAACCTTCAGATTTTTCAGCTAGTCTTTTTAAAAAATACAAACTTCTAGAAGTATTGTCCATTATATATGTGTGTGTATATATATATGTGTGTGTGTGTGTATATATATATATATATATAGCACTATAATAGATATTGTGAGGATAGAGAGACAGATGAAGTTTCTATCCATACATGTTTTGAGCAGTTTGATAAATCCAAGGAGGATAGGGTGAAATGCTTCCTGAAATTTGGTTGTCTTTGACTTTGCATGTTTCATCATCTCTTTAATTATGTAGACTCATCAAATGAGCCCAAGAGATCACAATGACCCTAGACTATGTGGTCACATTCTCAGTGCTGATCAAGTATCAGCCAATTTGCTCTTTTTTATTTTATTTGTATTTATTTATTTTTGACAGGCAGAGTGGACAGTGAGAGAGAGAGAGACAGAGAGAAAGGTCTTCCTTTGCCGTTGGTTCACCCTCCAATGGCAGCCGCAGCAGGCGTGTTGTGGCCGGCGCATCGTGCTGATCCAAAGCCAGGAGCCAGGTGCTTCTCCTGGTTTCCCATGGGGTGCAGGGCCCAAGGACTTGGGCCATCCTCCACTGTCCTCCCGGGCCACAGCAGAGAGCTGGCCTGGAAGAGGGGCAACCAGGACAGAATCCGGCGCCCCGACCGGGACTAGAACCCGGTGTGCCGGCGCCGCAGGCAGAGGATTAGCCTAGTGAGCCGCGGCGCCGGCCACAATTTGTTCTTGCATCCCATGGCTCCAGGCTGTTCTGCCAGATCATCCCTGGCATCGTTAGTGATTGCTATATAATGAGCTCCCCTCTAAGCATTCAGAATGTGTTAGTATTCAAGGTTAAGTACATTTTGAACCTCATCAAAGGTCTGCAAAGTAGATACTGTTCTTTTTTATAGTTGGTTACACTGAGGTTTAGCAGGTGTAAAGACTCTTGCCCACATGCATGAAGCTTATAAGTGCTCCAGGCAAATTTCAAACCCAAGTCTAATTCCAGCACCTGCCCTTGTCATTATCATTCCATAGGACCAGAGCCCCTTATCTGAATTCTGAGGTCTAAAAGGCAATGTAAATTTAATTTCTTTTTCATATGTTTGGTGGCAAAACTCATTCTGTGACAAAACATAACTTGAACTAGCTTGGGAAGATAGTCTTTATCCTATTTAGTGTGAATGTTCATGGATTTGACTGAAGCTAGATTGACTATAGTATTCTGTTACATAGTGAAGGACTGTTGACCTGCCAACCTGCTCTGGCTGCTTCCAGCCCTCCCTGCCTACCCTAGTACTGTGCGTCTAACCTGTTGTTGGCTATGGACTTGGCAGTTTAAGCATGCAAACTTTTACTACGCACCCCCCCAAAAAAATCAGATTTTTTTAATCATGAACTCATATTGATACTGTTAGGTACCATTCAGCCCTATAGCCTTCTTGCACTTTTTCCCTGTTGAGAAACCAGTATTTGAGAAAAGGAAGATTTTATTCAAGAGGGACCACTGCAGTGGGGAATTTGCAGTAGGGGAAGGAGATGGAGTTCAACCCTGAATGCAACAAGGATGTATGGAGGTAGATCGCAAAAGAACAATGTTGTTAGTGGGTGAAAAATTGCTAAAAGGAAACATCATGGCTAGGGGACTTTGCTGGACTAACTCAACTGGATTCTTGCTGAAGGCAGGCCAGAGTGATAATGTATCAAAGGCATGGTAAATTGCTTTTATTTTTAAAGAGATATTTCAGTCATTTTTACTAGATCTTTATTTTTTAAAAGATTTATTTACTTATTTGAAAGGCAGAGCTATTGAGAGGCAGAGAAAGAGAGAGGTCTTCCATCCGATGGTTCACTCCCCAGATGGCCGCAATGGCCGGAGTTGTGCCGATCCGAACCCAGAAGCCAGGAGCTTCTTCTGGGTCTCCCACGTGGGTGCAGGGGCCCAAGGACTTGGGCCATCGTCCACTGCTTTCCCAGGCCATAGCAGAGAGCTGGATCGGAAGTGGAGCAGCCAGGACTCAAACTGGTGCCCATATGGGATGCTGGCACTGCAGGCAATGGCTTTACTCGCTATGCCACAGCGCAGGCACCAGGGAAATTTCTTCTATTTAACTAACATGACTGGGAGAGTATGACAATTGCATTTACTTCTGAAACTCTGTTCTGCAGCCTTCATCATATAGGGAAGAATAAAGAGAGTTCGGAGGAGAAAAGTGTTTGATGAGCTCTGTGTCCCTCTTGGGCCTGGCCCAGGGAGTATAAAGCATCAGGGGGATGGTCTGGCTAGGGCCTGGGAGGTGGGATGGACTCGTATCACAGAGCATAAAAGGACTAGTGCTGATGGAATACTTTTTTCATGTCAGACTCCATAAACAGCGCATTTAGTCTTCACAGAAGCTAGAGTTTGAGCTGCACTTTACGGATTCAGATCGGCAGCTGAGGCCCAGAGATGTAAAACTTACCAAATGTTTACCACCCCAAAGTGGGAGAGTTGGGGCAGGAGGATATTTTTTCTCCAGAGCTCATGTGCTTCCTATCATGCCTTCTACCTGCCAGGCACCATCAAGTTTACAGCAGGGCTGGCAACCAGTTGTAGGCCAGACCCATCTCAAAACTGTTCTGGCCACGTGGCAGCTGCGGTAGGGGAAAGGGCTTAGGTTTTCTCTTTCAGGGGCCAGGCACTTTTTCTCATTGTGTCCTGTGTTTGTAAATTTTCTGTACAGACAACTCAGGGTAATTTCCAAAGGGCTCCCTGACTGCCTTCTTTATAGTCCCCACTATGCCTTCCCCTCTGGGACACGCCATAGCAAGATAGCCCTGCGTCAGTGCACCGGGAGCTGGTTTTGCTCTCACAGGCAATGGGCCTGAGTCTGAGTTAGAGCCCCTACTGGGAATCCTAGAGCTTCCAGAAAGGCAGAGCTATGGTTGCTAAAGAAACACATTGGGAGGAGCTTAAGAAACAGCTGATACGGCCAGCGCTGTGGCTCACTAGGCTAATCCTCTGCCTGCGGCGCCAGCGCCCCAGGTTCTAGTCCCAGTCCGAGCGCCAGTTCTATCCCAGTTGCTCCTCTTCCAGTCCAGCTCTCTGCTTGTGGCCCGGGAGGGCAGTGGAGGATGGCCCAAGTGCTTGGGCCCTGCAACCCGCGTGAGAGACCAGGAGGAAGCACCTGGCTCCTGGCTTCAGATCGGCACAATGCGCCGGCCATAGCAGCCATTTGGGGGGGGGGGGTTGAACCAACGGAAGGAAGACCTTTCTCTCTGTCTTTCTCTCTCACTGTCTAACTCTGTCAAAAACAAAAAAAGAGCTGATACTAGTAGATAAGTGTTTGTGGAATGAATCCATCTGTTGCCTCCTGCAGGCCCCTGTGGACAAGAGTGGATGTACCTGTTGCATTATTTTTATATTTGGCAGTTTTCCCACAGTGTGTATTTGAAAACAAGTTTACATTATATTCCAGGTCACTTTTATATCACCACTGGTAACACTGGGAACGTATTTGTGTTAAGAAAAAAAAAAAATAAGCATTCAAGGTTATTTCTTGGGATAAATGTTCTTTTTCTCTTTTGATTAAGTTGTTTTCTTAAAATGCCATTTCAAAGGATAAAAAATTATCTGGAGACTGCAGGATCATTGAATTTCTCTTCTCAATCAGTAGTAACTGTGCTATCAGGAGAGTGCTTTATTTCTCCATCTGTTAGACTGTAAAATCATGGAACATTTCTCATCTCTTAATAGGGAGAGATAATGCATGTGAGAAAACTTCATATATGTTTCTCCGAAAGGAACTTCCTGTGCGACTGGCCAACACCATGAGAGAAGTTAATCTTCTGCCGGACAACCTACTGAATCGCCCTTCGGTGGGCTTGGTTCAGAGTTGGTAAGTCAGTAATGTGGCTTAATAACATGGTGCTGTGAACATGTGGCACTGGAACCATTTCCATAAAAGGGCACACACTGCCCGTCTGAGAATGAGTCATTCAGGATAGCTGGGTTTTCCATGCAGTTAAGAGTTGATTTTTAAAAAAATTGTTCAATTGAAAATCGTTTTAATGAAAATACTGCCAAACTGTACTAGACACTTTCTTGACTTCTCAAATTTTATTTTTCTGGCTATAGATGTGATTGTTCATCGAAAGAAAATTGAAAAGTAGAGAACAATATAAAGGAATAGCACTGTGCAGCCCATGTAAGTGGGCCCGTGATGCTTCAGATAGGAGGATGTTTGCCACTTTTATCCAGTGTCAAGTTTGCTTCTTTTGTTTTCCTTTTAAAGTTCCTTGAAAATAGCAGTTCTCCTAGAACCATTGAAATCATTTAAAGGGGACCTCAGATTAGAAAAATGTCAGATCCCTGCTGTATTTCACCTACCCTAGGAAAAGCATGAAAAATTTTAACAGAATGTAACTTTAATAAGTTACAACTCTGATGACTAAAGCATATGTTACTTAATTGAGGAAGTTGAATTTGTGACGTACCTCCGTAGTAGGTAAGCAGAGAGAGACCGTGTGTGGTAGGATATAACAAGAGGTGGTGTGTTTTTCAAAAGGCATTTGCATATATTTGAGATGCATGTGCAGATCTGGTCTGTGTTACAAAGCAAGGTAGAAGTCACTGTATGGAGTTCTGAAGGAGTATGGGAGGCCAGATGCCCTGAGTGTCTCCAGCCGGCACAGTGCTGTGGGAGCCCAGTGGAGGGAGAAATGCTGGCTGAGCTTTCGCACTGCCCCTTGATGGGTGAGTGGAATTGACAGGTACAGGTCAAAGGAGAATGCGTTAGAAGGAGGGAACAATGTGGACAAATGAAAGGAGAATGGAACTATTAATTAGCTTGCATTTGGAGGGTTACTGGAGGCCGGGCTACGGAAAGAGAATGGACATTCAACAGGCATCTCTCAAAAATATTAATGATAGTAAGTGCTTAGGACTTAAAATGAACATGAGAAACACCATGTTGGGTGGTCATAGAGGCCCGTTGTTCAGTCCATTTCCCAGACAAGCAGCAGCTCCTCACTGGATGCCAATCGCAAGTCCTGGGCAACCTGTGCTTTTGACTGACTGGCTATGAATGAGGTTTCTATGACCCACTTCTGTGAGGTACAGGATCTTTAGAATATTGGAGAGGTGAGGCAGACAGTGTCCATGGCTTTGATACCATAGTCAGTTGCATTCTGTTTTAGATTCATACCTTGTTTCAGGAGAAGCAGCAAGTACTTATTTGCACATGACTTCTTTATTTCAAAGCCTATGTTAGGAGTTTTCTAGTAGAAAGTATAAAAGCACTATTGGGGAACCCTATGGTGGGGATTCTAGGTAGGCCAGATCAAATGCCCTGATTCTGGTGGTGGTAACAGTCAAACATTGAATATAATTTATGTAAATAAGTTCTTCGGGGGCTTCAAAGTGAATTGTTCATACTTTGGTGTTTCCTGACACTAAAAATCAATTCTCTGATTCTTTGGATACCAGCTAGTGTTCACCCTTTTAACTTACTTCTGACACTAACTACCTGAGTTAGTGCAGACCCAACAAATTTAGGGTTCAGTCCCTGGAGACTGCTCCTGCTTCATATGTCCATCACAAGTCCTGGACCACCTGTGCTTTTTTCTTTTTATTAAAGATTTATTTATTTATTTGAAAGGCAGAGTCACAGAGAGGCAGAGGAGAGAGAGACAGAGAGAGACAGAGATGCACATGTCTTCCATCTGCTGGTTCACTCCCCCAGTGGCTGCAATGGCTGGAGCGGTGTCAATCCAGAGGTTGGAGTCAGGAGCCAGGAGCTTCCTCCGGGTCTCCCACACAGATGCAGGGTCCCAAGAACCTGGGCCATCTTCTGCTGCTTTTCTAGGACATAGCAGAGAGCTGGATGGGAAGTGGAGCAGCCGAGACTTGAACCAGTGCCCACACTGGATGCCAGCACTGCAAGTAGTAGCTTCACCTGCTATACTGCAGTGCTGGCCCTGCCACCTGTGCTTTTGATGGACTGGCTATAAATTGGGGTTCCATAACCCCCCTCTCAAGTCTGGTCATCTACTAGGATGGCTCACACCCCAGAAAGGCAGGTGGCTCATGTTATAGGTGTATTATGAATGTTACAACTCAGGAACATCCAAATGGAGGCAGTGTAGAGGGCAGGGTTTCGGGGAATGTGTGTGGGAGGCTTCCGTGTCTTCCCTGGGCAGAGCACCGTCCCAGCACTCAGCAGTCCGAGTTTCTCCTTGTTTAAGAGTTTCTGTAGAGCTCATTTCCTGGCCTTTCTGTCTTCAGAGAGTAGGGGTGGGGCTGGAAGTTTCAGCCCTGTAGTCACTGTGTCTTTCTGGTGGACAGCCCCATCCTGAGGCTCCTTGGTGGCCCCACTCTAAGCCACGTTATTAACATAAGCTCAGGTGTGGTCAGGGGGCTCCTTATGAACAAGAAAAGCATCTCTAACCACTCCAGAGATTCTAAGGGTTTTAAGGAGCTCTGTGCCGAGACCCAGGGCAGACACGAACTCTGTTTTATATATACACACTGGCAAAGTATAAACTCGGACTGCTGCGCCTACTCTTCTTTATCTCTTCATTAATCCTCTTCCATGTCCATTTCAAACATGCATGCTGTGCTTTCCTTTTTGTTTCTTAAACATTCTATTTTGAAATAATTTTCTGCTTAACAAAAAAGGATTGCAAGACTAGTAGAATTCACACAGATCTTCACCCAGATTAACTAATCATTAGCATTTGGCACATTTATTCTATCATTGTCATTCATATTCATTTGATCTCTCTCTATTATGTATTTATGTGAGTACATGGGCACTCACAGATATGTAGTATACACATATGTACACACAGACACTCATCCATGTTAGGTTTTTTGCTGAACCATTTGAGTTAAGGTAGACATACCCATTTGCCCCTAGTTACTTTAGGGTGTATCACCTTGAAACAACTTTAGAAAACCAATGAGCATTATATTCAGAAATTTAATATTGATGTAGTAGTATTTCCTACTATATGGCGATTTTTAACATTTGTCTAATTGTCCCACTAGTTGCACACCCCCCCCATTTAAAAAAAAAAAAACAATTCGCCTCCTGATTTAAGAATCCAGTTCAGTGTCATATGTTGTATTCACTATCATTTCTTTTTAAAAGTGAATCCTGTAAGTTGTGGGATGTGAACCATACCACCATCCCCTCAGTCACAGTGTCTTCTCCCTGCTCCCTTGACTTCCAGGCTAGGGACTCGGCGTTATCTTTGATTCCTCTTCATTCTTGACTTTCCTCTTTACATGACTGCCCTTTTCAGAAAGGGAGTGATGCCTGCCTAAGTTTGCTTGCGTGTTGCAGGAGAGAAGACATCACCAGGGCTGGCTGGCTGACCTCTCAGCATGTTTTAAATTGATGACTTTAATGATATCTAATCTATCTCTTTATGTGCCCAGGGACTTGAAAATTATACCCATAGATGAGCATGCTTTTGTGTCAGATGCATTGTCCCAAAGTTCACATGAGGTTTATTAACCAAACGTCGTTCCTGTTTGTGTATCTGTGTATGTACATTTTTAGTTACCAGAGTATCTGTATCCTCTATCCAAAGAGAGAAAATAGGATTAGTGGTAATGAATTGTTAGAAAGAATTAGTTGAAGGGATAATTCTTTCAGGATGTCTTAAGCCCCAACATGGAGATCACACACTTCTAATGGAACAGGTGACTCCCGACCAGATCGAGCCAGTCAGGGCAGAGGGTGGCTGCTGCTCTGATGTGCCTCTCTGAATGCCACGGAGCTCTCTTCTGCGAATCCTAACGTTGGACACATTATTTCCTACACTGGCCCCGACAGAGGTGTGCAGCTGTTCTTAATCTAGAGCTGTTCCTGAGGGTCTAAGAGGCTTCCTCCTCTCCAGTATGTATTAGTGATAATAGTTTAACTCTGAGAAGGAAGCTTCTCTACTTGTAGTTTCTAAGTTCTTGGTGCGCACTTCAGTGTCACAGATGTACTGCTTGCAATTCCTGTGCATTTGGGGGCAACGAAACTGTAGACTTGTGCTGTCGGTTAGGGTGTGTGTATTTGTAAGCAGCACACACTAAGACTGAACATGGTGCATGTAACTAGAAGGTCCAGCCGTCGTAGGATGTTGGTTGGATTCAGAGCTTCGTGAGTCTCTCGAGGTCCTGCTTTTGGTGGTGTCAGCCTCACTTTCAGGCTGGTTCCCCTCGTGGTGGCAGAACGGCTGTAGCGCTTCTAGGCTTCACATTCCCCTAGCACAGTGTACAAAAGCAGAGCAAACTCCTTTCTCTCCTGCAGGCCTCCTTTGAGTCTGCTGTCGTCTTATGCTGGTCTAAATTGAGGTGGGATCCTCCGTTCAGGGGAATGCACTCAGTGCTAGGCTGAGATTTGGACTATTGGGCAAATCATCAGTGATAAGAGAAATAGGATTATCCGGAGAAAACTGGGGTCACCATGTATTTTGGAGACATCAGCTTCTACTGAAGCCCTTGAGCTATGTGTGGGAATGGATGGAGATCCGAGGGAAGACGTGGAGTGCTTTCAGGAAGGGGGGAAGAAGGAATGGATTCTGGGTAACAACTAACACAGTATACTCTTCTCTTTTAGGTATATGCAGAGTTTCCTTGAACTTTTGGAATATGAAAATAAGAGCCCTGAGGATCCACAGGTCTTAGATAAGTAAGTATGGTATAATTTACCTGAAAGTAAAACTGTCGAGTTAAAAGATGTTTTGATAGGTGGAACTCATGTCATTAAGGCCCAAGAAGAGTAATTCTGATGAAACATTAGTTTTCCTAGTGGGTATTGACACAAAATTGCATCTTCAGAATTTTGAGTTAAGAATTTAACATAGTGCAGAAGGAATGACACTTCAAATTACACTTCAGGACCTAATTCTTAATACATTTAGTCAAGGTGATCCGGGCACTCAGTATGAATATTGCAGTAAATGTTCCATCTAGTGGTAGCTTTAAGAATGCAATTGCCTTTGCAGATACATGAATTATCTACCCAATTCTTTATAATCTTTAAACAAAAATCTCAATGGGGTATTATATTTGAGCTTAGAAAAACTGTAAAGTTTTTATTTTGGAGAAGCTTAAAAGAGTGTGGTTTTTTTATATAACAAGCTGAATTCTATTGCTGCCATTATGCACAAAGGCTGTTAAATTCCCATGCACAAAGACTGTTAAATTCTCATGCTGATGGAAAATATTTGGTTTTCCCTTTTATTTAGCCAAGAAACACTAACCTTAGCTGTGAGTGTATTTTTTTCCACAAGAGAAATTATGTAGAAATCCAAAATGCCTGGGACCAGGAGGGTTTTAGATTTCAGATTTTTTAAGATTTTGGAGTATTTGCATATAATGTGATATCATGGGATCTTCCCATTATCATTTATATTCCATATATACCTTATAAAGACAGCCTGAAGGTAATGTAGAATATTTTTAATAATTGTGTGCATGTCTCACGGTGCAAAATTTTCCATTGTGGTGTTGTATCAGTGCTCAAAGACTTTTGGATTTTGGAACATTTCAGATTTCAGACTTTTAGATTAAGAATGCTGAATCAGTATCCATTTTACTTTATTTTTTTAAAGATGTATTTTATTTATTTGAAAGACAGAATTACAGAGAGAGGTAGAGACAGAGAGGTCGGTCTTCCATCTGCTGGTTCACTCCCCAGATGGCCACAACAGCCGGAGCTGCGCTGATCCGAAGCCAGGACCCAGGAGCTTCTTCTCAATTTGTCTGAAAGGAAACTTAACCTCAATGGCTCAATTCTCAGAATACTTCCCGATCGTCTCGGCTCTTCTAAGCTCTACCATTATGATCGCCACGTTTATTCTTCCACCACGTGGGTGCAGGGGCCCAAGGACTTGGACCATCTTCCACTACTATCCCAGGCCATAGCAGAGAGCTGAATTGGAAGAGGGGCAGCCAGGACTAGAACTGCGGCCCATATGGGCTGCTGGCGCTTGAGGCCAGAGCTTTAACCTGCTGCACCACAGTGCCGGCCCCCCATTTTACTTTAATTTCCTCTTATTTCATGTATACGTACATGAGTGTATGTAATAGGCCTGTTGTACTGAAGAATTTCTTTTTATGTATAAACCTAGTCCACATAGTTGTGAGATCAAACACCTGACATACAATTGCATGAAAAACACTAGGGAGGCGTGTGCATTTTGGCGTAACGAGTTAAGCCACCATTTGGGATGCCCACATCCCGTATTGGAATGGTGGGATTGAGTCCCACCTCTGCTTCCCATCCAGCTTCCTGCTAATGCACTTGAGGAGCAGTGACTGATGGCCCTAGTATTTGGGTCCCTGCCACCCACATGAGAGACCCGGATGGAGTTCCTGGCTTAAGTTTGGCCCAGATCTGCCTGTTGTGGGCGCCAGCAAATGGAAGATCAATCTCTTTCTCTCTCCCATTCTGCCTTTCAAATAAATTTTTTATTAAAAAAAAAAAACTAGGAAAATACCGGATTACACCAGCAACCTTAGGGAGTATTTAATCCATTCCTCTGAATTCACAGATAAGGAAACTGAGGTAAGAGATATGAAATGATTTGCCCAAGATTGTGACAATTCATAGTACAGCTGAACATATAAATCAGGTTTCCTTTTCCTTAGTTAGTGCATGGTTCTTTACAACACGCTGTGCCATCAAAACTCAGTCTGAGCCATGAATCACTGGCTCAAAGTAACTAGCCCAAGTTGGGTTGTAAATTAAAATATAAAGGGAAAGAAAGCCCTGATCCGCTTCATACTTTTCCAGGTGTTATGTCTTACGGGTCTTTGGAATGTAGAAGGGACAAGCAGTTGGGTTAGAGCCCCTGACACAGTGTTTTCCTTAATACAAGCCACTAATGTAATTTAGACTGTGAATATTAAATCGGTTGAATCCAGGAACTTTGTTTTCTCATAATTCATTAGTTGTGACATTTTGTTTGGTTGCAGTCCTAAAACTTAGCATTGACTTCTCTAACTTCAAATTTTGACATGTGAGTTTGTGGAAGTACATAATGTATTTCTACTCTATTTGTCCCAGGGTTCCATCTCAGTTTCTAGAACTGGTTATTAGTCAGATGCAGTATATGGACATGAAGTTGTCAACCATCAGCACTGACTCTATTGTATGCTCTATCAATGTGATAACAGCTCTCAGTCAGTTTCAAGAAGTTGTTTAGGTTCAGTCAGCTAGTTAGGATAGTTGGGATTTGAGAAGCCTGATGCTCTTGGTGAAGGAGGGAGTGAAAGTGAATCAGTATCACAATAGCAACTTTTTCTGTTCAGTGAGATCACCAGTGGGGCAACTGTTTTAGTAAAGTGAAAGAAGCTTAGAGGATAAACGTGGCGATCATAATGGTAGAGCTTAGAAGAGCCGAGATGATCGGGAAGTATCTGAGAATTGAGCCATTGAGGTTAAGTTTCCTTTCAGACAAACTGAGATATTTCTCTACTGTAAAGAGATGTTTTACTTTAGTAATACTTAATTTATAGATAAGTTAGAGTTTTATATAAAGGACAAATTGTTCTTTATGAAATTTCTTGTGAATAATGCTGACTTTATAATTTCACAGTTGGCTTATTTATCTTTACTGTGAAATGAATTCATTACAGAAATATTTCATCACTAAGAAAAATGAGACTATTTGAAAGTCACCCCAAATTTCCACTACCTGGGGGCAACTACTGTTAACATCTTCCCACTGCCCATACTTTTTTCCTAAACATGCATATTTTTGGATGTATAAAAGTCTTTACAAAATAACAATGTCTATATTACTAATATACACCTTTATTAATAACTTAATGATATTCATATCAATAGTCCATCTATGGCTAGGTCATGCAGTTTGACCTCCTATCATTGGATTTTAGATTGATTTGTAGTTTTCCTTCTTTTTAATACAAAGTACCGTCACTGATACTCTTTTTTTTTATAAAGATTTATTTTATTTATTTGAAAGAGTTACAGAGAGAGGTAGAGACAAAGAGAGAAGTCTTCCATCTGCTTGAAGTTGGGGACTTGTTGGCCTGCTGTCCCCATTAATTTGATTATTTCCCTACTGACTTGCAATGTCAATTTCTCAGTATGCTAAATTTTTGTATATGCATACTCACTTTGGGCCTGGTTCCAAACTTTTTATTTGATTCCATTGACTAAATTGTCTTTTTGTTCTTAGTTACCATTCCATATGTTTACCCCTTGTGTGTCTTTTATTAAAACGATTTTTTATTTGAAAGGCAGAATGACATAGTGGGAAAGCCAGAGTGAAAGATCTTCCTTCTGGTAGTTCACTCCCAAAATGTCCAAAACATCCAGGGTTGGAATAGGCTGAAGCCAGGAGCTGGGAAGTCCATCTAGGTCTCTCATGTGTGTGGTAAGGACTCAAGTACTTAGGCCATCATTCACTGCCTTCCCAGGCACATTAACAGGAAACTGCATCAGAAGCTGAGTAGCTGGGAATGGAACCGGTACTCCAGTATAGGATGTGGGCACCCCAAGTAGCAGCTTAACCTATTGTCATGACGCCTGTCCACTTGTGTGTCTTCATACTAATATGCCAGGATAGTTGAATAAATTAGTTGTTCTGTTTATATTTTATTGCTATATTTTACTGCACTGAGACATTTATTGGAAAATTTTACTCTTAAAAAAATTGTTTTTTATTTATGGAATCTCTGGATTTGAGGCTCCATTAAATCCTTGAAGATTTGGGGAGGATTGTCCCCATGTTATCAGGAGAAATCTTGATCTGTTCTGTAACTTTTATTCCAGAAACATTTATAGAACCTGTACTACTTACCCAAAAACTCAGTGGATACCTAAAAAGGTATTTGAACAGGTTTTTCTTTATTAAGACCTTTTGATTTTTTTGCATTTGTGAAAGAAGACTTTCTGTGGAAATTAAGTTTCAAGCAAAATCTGGAGTAGTAGTTGAGTTTCTTGTGAGTACTTCCTGTGGCATGTAATGAGAATGATGTCTCTACAATATAAGACTCCCAGCAGACAGTCTGGGAACAGAGCTGGTAAATCTGCATCCAACCTTGACATACAGAGACTGACCATGCTTTGTTTCCCTCCCTCATAGCTTTCTGCAAGTTCTGATTAAAGTCAGAAACAGGCACAATGATGTGGTTCCTACCATGGCACAAGGAGTGATTGAATACAAGGAGAAGTTTGGGTTTGATCCCTTCATTAGCAGTAACATCCAGTATTTTCTGGATCGCTTTTATACCAACCGCATCTCCTTCCGCATGCTCATTAACCAGCACAGTAAGTTGGGTTTCATTGGTCCTGTTTTGGAAAGGTGACCAGAAGGATTTCTCCTAAACGTTTTCCTGTTGCTTCACTTTCAACGTACTGAGCTGTATTTTTGCCTGTAGAAATTTTATTTCTAGTTCAGTTTTTCTTAAGTGAATCCCATCTATTAAAAGATTTTAATTAGTATTGTTGATGACAAGGGATCCTTGAAAGACTAATTCATCACTGTGCTGAGTCCAAAAACAGGCAGAGTGTCTTTATTTTACTCATTCAATTTATTGAGATAAGTGAATGTTATACAGCTATTAAGTGTGGGTTTATTTTAAATGCATATCTTTTAGAAACAGAAATGTGTGACAATTTACAGGAAATTTATAAGGAAAAAACATAAATACTATCCAACATAAATACTAACCAACCAGACTACTTATATAACTACAATTTCTTTCTGATCTAAATATGTGTGTATACATGTATATGTATGTTTTAAAAGCATTAATTAGGCCTATACATCACTGTTTTTCTTCAATTCAGTTAATTATGACTTTATTGGCCTAATGCCCATGTTTATCATTTTTTGTAATTAAAAATCTCCCCTATTTTATTTAGGTACTTTCCTTTTGTGGAGTCTGAATTATTCTCAATTTTTCCTTCATTTAAAAATAAGTACACATACAAACATTTGCATTCAGATTGCTTTTTTGTTTGGAGCTTCTTGTGGCTTTTATTCAGAAATAAAATTTTGCAAATCTTATGAATTGTGAAATTATTTCAATGTACTTTTAAAAATACTTGCACAAACAATGTTTGTGTACATGACATTGAAAAATAATCTCTATGATGGAGGTATTTGAAATGCTGCCAGTGAAGAAACCTTGTAGGTCTGTCCAGACGGTGCAGATTGTCTTCCAAATATTTAGTCAAGGTTGAAATCAGTGTCCAGAGTAGTGGTGAGAAGGTGGTTAAACTTGGCTAAGGATGAAAGTCCGTTTCTTCATCCAAGTCCCATTGGGTAGGGGAGAAAGGGTTGGACACCTGGCACGTATCACTGCTTGAAGAGCTGCTCATTGGAACTCACAGGTCTTAAAACACACCCTTTCTCCTTCATTGGCTGATAGAGTTGCTCTAAGTCGCTGTGGATGCTAAAATGATTCTTAAAAATAAGAGATCCTTTCAAAATGTATAAAGCTCTGTATTTCTCTGCTGGACCATCCCAGCCTGCCATGTTTTAACCCTCTCCCCCCTCCTCCGTTTTGTGTTTGTTTAGCACTTCTGTTTGGTGGTGACACTAATCCTGCTCATCCTAAACACATAGGAAGTATTGATCCTACCTGTAATGTGGCTGATGTGGTGAAAGGTAAGCAGTGTAATGTTATTGATTGCACTTGCAGTTCGAATGGGATTCTGGCTTATTTGAGGCAGTTTGGCTATGGGTTATGTTGCTATAATGTCTGCTGCGTCATCAGGCCACTGTGGCCCCAAGCCACTTGATCCGAATACGGAAAGTTTTTCCTGGGTGGTTCAGGAAAAGATGCATAATTCATAATGTTCAAAATATGGGTTTCTACTTGCAAGTCTATCTCAAACAGTAAGTACTAATGTAAAATTGTAAATTCTCATTGCTACCGTTATTAGAAAATTTCAGAAAATACAAATCCTTCCTATAAAATGAGACTGAACTTACATGTTTGTAAAATTTAAACATCTTCCTCTCGTGCACCCCTGGTTTTAGAATCTCTGTGGCACGCAGGCTTCGTGGGTTTGTTGAACATTCAGCTACACTCTATGCAAGTAGCCTCAGGGTAGACCTGAGCCCTATTTTTTTTTTTTTTTTTTGACAGGCAGAGTGAACAGTGAGAGAGAGAGACAGAGAGAAAGGTCTTCCTTTGCTGCTGGTTCACCCTCCAATGGCTGCTGTGGCCAGTGCGCTGCGGCCAGCGCACCCCACTGATCCGAAGGCAGGAGCCAGGTGCTTCTCCTGGTCTCCCATGGGGTGCAGGGCCCAAGCACTTGGGCCATCCTCCACTGCACTCCCGGGCCACAGCAGAGAGCTGGCCTGGAAGAGGGGCAACCAGGACAGAATCCGGCACCCGGACCGGGAGTAGAACCCAGGGTGCGGGCGCCGCAAAGCGGAGGATTAGCCTAGTGAGCCGCGGCACCCGGCCTAGACCTGAGCCCTATTGTTGTAAGTCCTTGCATTTTGAATTTAAGTAGCAGTTTCCTCATCATTCATGTAAGATAAACAGTGTCTCCAGAAAGCCTGCCTGGTTGTGAGTGATCCTCCAGGTCCCTGCACCTCTAAGGTTTCTTCAGTGTTATGGTACCATGTGCAGCCTCAGTTCTCCGGACTGGGTCTCCTATGAGGGCCCTCACCTTCCTTTCAGCACTCCCAAGTATTCATTACCGCGCGCCCCGGTCTTTACCAGGCATCGTTGCTGCTGAGGGAAACCTGGGCAATTTGTTTTTGCTGCCATTCCTAAACCCAGGAAGACTTTAGGTCTTAGCTCAGCTTATGATTGGTGAGCTGCGCTGGCTACTGTTCATTTAGAAAATGGTTACTCAAAGATGGTGCTGTGGTGTAAAACAAGCCTCCCTGTGCAATGTTGGCATCCCATATAGGTGTCCTTTAAGTCCCAGCTGCTCCACTTCCAATCCAGCTCCCTGCTCATATGCTTGGAAAAGCAGCAGAAAATGGCCCAAGTCCTCGGGCCTGTGCCACCCACATGGGAGACCTGGAAAAAGCTCCTGGCTCCTGACTTTGGCCTGGCCTAGCCCCGTCCTTTGCAGCCACTTGGGGAGTGAACCAGCAGGTGGAGGATCTCTCTCTCTTTCTCTGCCTCCTTCTTTCTCTGTGTATCTACCTTTGAAATAAATAAATAAATCTTAAAAAAAGAAAACGGTTAGTCACATTATTTCATCTATAAGGTGAATAGACCCAGACTCAACCCCTTAAGAATCCTGTAGTTGCTCTCTCCCATGATAACCTTGTGACTGATCATAACACCTGCAGGCTTCCATGGCGCAAGGGAGAAAGGATCATTCTTACCATAGCTTGTATTTTCCTTAGGCCTTAGCCCAGTGCCTGTCATGCATCAGAAAACATAATTCAGTCAGTTGACTACCCCTTTGATAAAAAGGCACAAAATCAGAAAGCAAAAATATAGTATAAAACATAGCATGTGTGCCTTTTTTCTTGAACTGTAATCAATTTGGTCAAGGTATGTGTCTTAACTTGGTTTTGTAGCTCATGTAGAACATATTATAGTACCTCTGGAGATGATTAGTAAATATTCCTTGGTTTGATAAAATTTTAAACCTCTTGATAATTTACTTTTTAAAAAAGCTTTATTGAGATACATAGTTCACGTATCTTAAAACTCATCCATGTAAAGTACACAGTTTGTTGAGTTTCACAGACTTGTGAAACTATCACCACAAGCCAGTTTTGAAATATGTTCATCACTCCAAAGAGAAACCCTAAGCCCTTTGGCAGTCACTCCCTGTGACCCTTCTTCCTGTTATAGGTAACCATTGATCTACTTTCTGTCCATATAGATTTCTCTGCTCTGAACATTTCATATAAATAAAATCATATGGCTGACTTCTTTCACTTAACATAACATTTTAAGAGTCATCTATCTTGAAGAATCCATCATACTACCATCCTTTTTTTGGCTCAGACATACTCCATGGTATTGATATATCACATTTATCACTTTATCAGCTGATGGGGAATTGGGTTAGCTGGGTGACCTTGGACATGTTAGATGACCTCTGTGAGTCTGAGCTTCTTCATCTGTAAAATGATACTATTGGTAATTCACCTGTGTATTGGGGCAAATTGAGTTACATGCGTAGAGCCCCTAATACAGTGCTAGCATAACACAGTTAAGACTGTACATAGGTTTATTAGCAGTAGTTCTTGGGCATTGGACAAGTCATTTGGCTTCTCATTTATCCCATTAGTAGTAAAGGTTGGAACCTTTACGTCTATTTATGTGATAAATTATAAAATATTTTAAAGCCACTTGGGCTTTCACAAGAAAATTAAAAATTTGAACACTGGATATTTCACATTAAGGAAATATTACTTATGTTTTAGGTGTGATATTGGTATTGTGGTTGTTTTCCAAAAGGAATCCTGGCTTTGAGAGAGGTATTTTAAAGTATTAACATATGGTATGAAATAATGTGGGATTTGCTTCAAAATTATACAGTGGGAAAGGAGTGAAAAATACTGGGCTTATGTTGAAAATGGCTGAGGCTATTGATGGGTGCATGGTAATTCATTATACTCTGTACTTCAGTATCTGTGTGAAATTCATGATAAAGTTTTAAAAATATCCTTTTTATTATCTTGTTATTCTTCACAGATAAAGTCTTTTACTAATTTTTAGGGAGCTTTTAATCAAGAATCAGTACAACAAGGAGTTATATGAAACTGTTACCAGTTCTATAGAGCAGAGAGTAATCAGACTCAAAGGCACTGTAAGAGAGTTCAAGGTGGTATCTGCAGACTTGAGCCAAGGCTGCAAGAACCTTATTGTTTCACAGCACTTACTGTCAATGTTGTATTAATTCATATTATCTGGTTTTACATTTGTACTGATGTTAATCTCTCTAACTGGGGTGTAAATTTCTAAAGGTCTGAGATTGTCCTTAGACACACACACTTTTGCATCGTTTCTCTTAGGGACAGAAGTTGCATAACAAAAACTAGTTGAAGATGTATGCAGTTCATTTTAAAGAAAAACCTAGATGTTCGTGTCTACCCTCTACCTCATAGCCTCCTGTTTTCTTTGTCTTTTTTATTCACAATTTTAACCTTGATCCCAGATTCCCTCCCTTCTCCCCCCTCTTCTTGTATTCACAGCTGTATTTTCACTCTTTGTCCTGCCCTCTTTTACTTTGTAGCTAGGGCCGGCGCCGAGGCCCACTAGGCTAATCCTCCGCCTGCGGCGCCAGCACCCCGGGTTCTAGTCCCGGTTGGGGCGCCGGATTCTGTCCCGGTTGCTCCTCTTCCAGTCCAGCTCTCTGCTATGGCCTGGGGAAGGCAGTGGAGGATGGCCCAAGTGCTTGGGCCCTGCACCTGCATGAGAGACCAGGAAGAAGCACCTGGCTCCTGGCTTCGGATCGGTGCAGTGCGCCAGCCGTAGCAGCCATTTGGGGAATGAACCAACAGAAGGAAGACCTTTCTCTGTCTCTCTCTCTCACTGTCTAACTCTGCCTGGTAAAAAACAAACAGACAAAAACAAAACAAAACAAAAAAAACAAAAAAACTTTGTAGCCAGTAGTGTTCATAGCTTGCTACATCTTCTGGTGAACTCATTCCCACCACTTGATCCATGTAACTGAAGCCTAGCTTCTTGGCCAATCCCTCCTGATAGTCACTCTCCAGACCCCCCTGGGACTCAGGATTTCACTTTCCCCAGTGTGCACAAGCTTGAGCACACACACGCCTCTTATCCCGCAACTGCGGTAAAGAGGAAAGACTGGCGTGTACCCTGCTTCCCACTGCATCTTTCAAATCATGTTTTTTTGGCTCAACAGCCTTGAGAACAAAATAGTGGCAGGTGGTTTCAGACTGTGAAAGTATGTACATGCCGTAAAGCAACATCCATGTAATCAACTTTTCTGACACCTGCTTCCCTTTGTCAGGATTGTATACTGATACGCACAGCACACAAAGTCCTCTTGGTTTGTATATGTTTTCTAGAATGCTTTTGCACTTCTCTTTCTACCCGGCAAGTTCTATGCTTACTGGGGGTCACTTAATTGTACCCGAACTGATCGTAGAAGTTATACTACCTGTTGTGACTGCATATTCTATTTTAATATTATATAAACTGAAGAAATAGTGGTACAAAAAGAGGCTTATTTCCATTAAAACCGAGTTGAATGCTTTGTAAAGACAATAAGAGGAAATCTTTTTTAAAATGTAATGAAATTACTGTAAGGAAGTGATTCGGTCACAGGCAGCGCGGAGTGAGATTCTGAGAAGGAACCTGTATTCGGGTTGCTTCACAAGTCTCTCTACTTTTGGTACACTTTAAAGACACAGGATTGGAATTCAGAGATGTATGTGGTGTCTTCTTCATAAGAAAGTTGACTGCAAATCAATCCATATTCAGAGAAAAGGATGTGGACTTATATGACAGGATTGGCAGAGGAAAACATTGTATTTTCAAATGTGCATTTTAAGTTAATGTTTATGGTAGTAATCACATTTTATGGTTTCCTACCTTATCCCATGTTTTTGTTAGTCATCCAATTTCTCTTCCTTATTGGGATGGTAAAGAGGACTAATATTGGGGCCGGCACTGTGGCATAGCAGGTAAAGCCATCACCTGCTGTGCCGGCATCCCATGTGGGTGCCAGTTTGAGTCCCAGCTGCTCCACTTTCCATCCTGGTTTCTGCTATAGCCTGGGAAAGCAATAGAAGATGGCCAAAGTCCTTGGGCCTCTGCACCCGTGTGGGAGACCCGGAAGACACTCCTGGCTCCTGGCTCCAGATAAGCTGAGCTCTGGCCATTGCGGCCAACTGGGGAGTGAACTAGTGGTTGGAAGACCTCTCTCTCTCTCTCTCTCTCTCTCTCTCTCTCTCTCCCTATCCTTCTTTCTCTGTGTAACTCTGACTTTCAAGTAAATAAATAAATCTTAAAAAAAGAGGACTAATATATTACCACAACAATAGAAGTGCTCATTGAATAAAATTTAGAAAGGGTGGAGAAAGAAGAAATAAAAATACCTGTTTTCATAACCCCCTGAGAACATGACTTTTTTCTTTTTTTTTAAACATTTCTCTTTTTTATATTTAATTTTTTATTTGAGAAGCAGAGTTACAGACAGAGAGAGTGAGAGACAGAAAGGTCTTCCATCTGCTGGTTCACTCCCCAAATGGCTGCAGCAGCCTGAACTGTGCCAGTCCAGAGCCAGGAGCTTCTTCTGGGTCTCCCATGAGGATGCAGGGGCCCAAGGAAATGGGCCATCTTCCACTGCTTTCCCAGGCTGTAGCAGAGAGCTGGATTGGAAGAGGAACATGCAGAACTTGAACCGGTGCCCACATGGGATTCGGCACCGCAGGCAGAGGCTTAGCCCACTATACTACAGTGCTGGCCCCAAGAGAACATGGTTTTATACTTTGATTGGTGTGTAACCGTATATACTGTGAGCAGTCTTGGCCTCTAGGAAATGCATGGTATTTGTTGCTTTCCCATCTTCAGCACCAACGGCCATCACATACAGCGTTCCTGGATGAACGCGGTACCTGACAGTAGCAGCCTCTATCCTGCTGTCTGTAACAGGGTTGTTGGCTTCCTTCCTGTGTCTGATGTGTGATACTCATAATCTGTATATTCACTTGGTTTTTCCAGCCCAGTATATATAATCTTTATTCCTCAATGAGGGGTTAGTTATTTTTCCTATCATGGTAAGATGGACTAGGCACTCTAGAAGGAACCCTGAAAGATCTCCTTTTTCCCTGAAGACTAAAGCAAAATTTAATAGTCAACTTTGTGTTTCATTTCCTTTGAATTCTACTTTTCATTTTGTGAGTGTCAGAATACCTACGCAGGAGCTCTTCTTAGCTCAGAGTAAGATAGAATAAATAATGCAGAAAAAAACCAAAGGTCAAAAGGCCTGAACGTTCTTCCATATCTTCTGGCTGAAAAGCAGTGGAGTTTCCATCTGGAGACACCCAAGGAGAAATGATCAGAAAGTCTCAAGCGGCCTGGGCCTCACCAGGTCTTCTCCCCTGTACCGCTCCATGTTGCCAAGGAGAGGAAGAAACCGATACCAGCTTCCTTGTACTCTTGGTAAAGTCTTACTACTCACTTCCTGTGTGTAGAGCAATCGGTGTTTTGCCCCTTTCCCTTCTCTCATGACCGTCTGGGGTTTCTCAGTTAATCTTCTAACTCAGTGTCTCTCTATCTAAGATTTTTTTCCTTTCTTTTATTTTATGCAGCTTGATGTAGAGGGAGTATGGTTCCAGGTTTAATGACAACTCCACTCTTGTTTTTCCCTGCTGGGAAGATCCTGCCTGGTGTAAGCATAGTCAAATGGGCAGCCCAAATGAGTCTGTGTGCACACATAAGTGTTTTAACAGCCTTACTGAAACGTAAGTGAACCAGCACTGTTCCCACACTTAGCTCTCTTGAGACAGACTACTTTGATGTAGAAGGGTAGGGACAATATTTTTATTTTGGGCTAGACAGTTGTGTAAACGTCTAAGAGTGGGGGTGCGTCCTGCACAACACTAACTGAATGCCTGGAACACCATGCCTCCTTGCTGCTTGTTTAGCATGTTAATGTCTACCTCTGCACATGTGCAAATTACAGACTCCAGGTAGTGAATGCCAGAATTAGTGTTGTAAAGCAGCTCCTGTTACCCTTTGGGTGGTGCCTTCCATTGTGACCCTTTTCCCTCCTTTATTTGTGAGAAACCAGGAAATAAAATGAAAAATCCTGTGGTAAGATCATTTTAAAGGCACAAACTTAAATACGTGGCACAAAAATCGGCCCTCACAGTGATGTTAGCTTGTCTGTGTTGTTCCTGTGTGCTATTACTGCTTAGCAGGATAGCGTACAAATGGTATTGTGAGAGACTGGCGTTATTCTGGTTTGGAAATAACATCTTTTACTGTCTCTCTGGGCTCTTCACCTTGTAGGTAATAGAGACCCACTCATAGTTCAAGAAACAGATTTATTAAAAGAACAGTAAATCCCATGGTCATCCAAGGATAGGAAGCACTTTTCAGTGGGAGCTGTAGAAATTGGAATTGGGATGTCGCTGGAGTTGCCAAGTCATGGCCTCTCCACCTTTCGCTGTGCCTCCTCTGGTTATCTGTTTTTTGTCTTTGCACTGGCTGATGGCTGCAGCTTCTTTAGGGCAGTGTCAGACATTGCAGGCTTTCCCAGATCATGCTGACTGTCCCTGTGCCCTTTTGGCTCCTGCCTTACTTGAATGACGATTGAGAGTATCTTGAGCCTAAATTTCCAAAGATGAATTTAGTTGGCTTGTTTTTTTTTTTTTTTTGGGGGGGGGGGGCACGACCACAGCTTGTAGGATTGTGGTCATCCTTGAAAGATGGACTTCCCTTACCTTAGGTGTTTGGCTGCAATCTCCCCAGTCTGCTGTGGTTTGAAGGTTGCTGGGGGATCCACTGCTTAAAATCACCCTGGTGGTCCCGGCTTGGGATGGGTTTTGGTAGGAAGGATGGTGACAGACATGCCTTGTTAGACTTGCTTCATCAGTTAAAAGGATTTCTAAAAAGCATCATGTCAATTCCAGGAGTTCCTTCATAAGGTAGTGTGTCTTTCATAAGGTAGTGTGGTCTTTATGAGCTTCCACCATGGTGCACTGCAGCCAGGCCAAACAGGGCAGAAGGTAGTAATGTAGCCCCTCAACCTCATCTGCAGGTGCTTGCAAAGTATTGCCGTTAGGTCTGGCTCTATGAGCAAGTGCATTTGTGGATAAAGGGTCATATCATTGATTTTGATGAGTATGTGAGCCTCCCATCAGGTGATGGCAGAAGGGAGTCATTCTGAAACAAAGTCAAGAAGACAACTGGATGCATCATGCTACAAGGAGATAATATTACTTGGCTTCAAAGTGTCTCCAACTAGAAATGATCAGTGAAGGAAGAAAATGTTGAGAAGGAGTAGCTTGCTTTTTTAGATGTCTTTTCTTGGGCTTATGGTTCTGAAACATTAGTTCATGTTGTTCAGATTACCTTTATGTTGTTACCAGATGACAAGAGTTACTGTGGGATTATTTTTTATTAAAAAATAAAAATTGAGGGGCCGGCGCTGTGGCACACTAGGTTAATCCTCTGCCTGTGGCGCCAGCATCCCATATGGGCTCTGGTTCTAGTCCCGGTTACTCTTCTTCCAGTCCAACTCTTTGCTATGGCCTGGCCTGGGATAGTGGTGGAGGATGGCCCAAGTGCTTGGGCCCCTGCACCCACACGGGAGACCAGGAAGAAGCACCTGGCTCCTGGCTTTGGATCGGCATAGCTCCAGCCGTTGCGGCCATTTGGGGAATGAACCAATGGAAGGAAGACCTTTCTCTTTGTCTCTCTCTCTCACTGTCTGTAACTCTACCTCTCAAATAAATAAATAAAAAATCTTTTAAAAATTCGAAAAATTAAAGTGTGACTTTTGTAATGCTTTATGGTACTTAAATCCTACTGTGTTCTGGCAGTGGCTTCTTTTGTTGGTGCTTTTATGTTTTTCTGTGTTCTTTTAGGGGAATGTTGGGCATTCTAGGCACCTTCATTTTAACTTTTTGGCTCCTTCATTTTAACTTTTTCAGCACTCATGCAAAATTCATCCTAGTCCCAGCCTTTTGTAAGATACTTGTAAACTAAATGAGTAATTACCTATATCTGGGTTAGAGGCTAATATTTGATAACAGAATTCTGTGGTGAATTTTGAATAAGAAAAGTCTTAACAATAGGAAAAATAATAAAATGACCTCTGTAATCTATTACCTTTTCCTGTGTGGTGTTCCTTAAAACTGATTCATGACTACTTTGGATCTGTTGGGCTAGTTGCTGTGTGAACCATCACCCTACTTTGTTTTTCTTTTTCATCTGTCTGTCTGTGATTTGGATATTTTAGCCAGAAGAAGTATTCCTGTGCCATACCCACAATTTTGTTTATTACTTTATGATCAACACCTTACCACCTTTGAAAACTGTTTCTTAAAATAATGACTGTTGGCCCAGTGTTGCAGTGCAGCAGGTAAAACTGCCCCCGTGATGCCAGCATCCTATAGGGCGCCACTTTGTGTCCTGGCTGCCTCACTTCTGATCCAGCTCCCTGATAACGACCTGGGAAAAGCAACAGAAGATGGTCTAGGTGTTTTGGCCTGACATCCACGTGGGAGACCTGGAAAAAGCCCCTGGCTCCTGGCTTCGGATTGACACAGCTCCGACCGTTGCGGCCAATTGGGGAGTGAACCATCGGATGGAAGACTTCTCTCTCTCTACCCCTCCTCTCTCTGTGTAACTCTGACTTTCAAATAAATAAATAAATCTTTAAAAAAAAGAACTTGAATTTTCTTCTAAAGGTAAAGGAATTTTACAAACCAGCAATTGAATTTTGGTTGTTATGATAGTGATTTTTGTAAGCTTTTCATTTAAAAAAATTTTAAATGTTTATTTATTTATTTGAAAAGCAGAACAACAGAGAGAAAGGGAGAGACAGAGAAAGAGGGATCTTACATCTGATGGTTCCTTCCTCAACCTCTAGGGCTGGCCCAGGCCAAAGCTAGGAACCTGGGACTCCCACGTGGTGGCTGGGGTCCATGTACTCGGGCCATCTTCGGCCGCTTTCCCAGGCACATTAGCAGGGAACGGGATTGGAAGTGGAGCAACTGAGACTCGAACCCACAATCACATGGGATGCCAGTGTCACAGCAGCATAACCTACTGTGCCACAACTCCAGCCCCAGGCTTTTCATTTTTATATTAAATTATTCTACTTAAACATAAGTGTCCTATTTTGAGTATATATGTGCTATGTCCAAAGCATATTATGATGTGCAGTGGGAATTTATAAAGATGTATATCAATATACATTTTGTCAGTGATGGCTCCAAAATGCTTTTGGCTGACTAGTACATTGTGATGTCTTGAGTTTTTCAAGGATCATCATGAACTTCTTAATTACAGCCTTGACATACTATAAGCTATAATGATGCTTAAAAAATTCATATTCATATGTGTTTTTAGGAGCCATTCCTTGTCTTTGAGTTTTCAGTGGCTGTTTCTATCTGGACTTGCTGTCTTCCACATGTTTGATCTGTGTTGCACTGGTTCTTAACAGTGCTATCACAGTCATGCTACTACTGGGCAAGCTAATACCATGAAGAATTAGCACATTGGGTGGATTTAGGTTCTCGTTTATAGTGAATGGAAGATAAGTGTTTAAAAATCTTTATGATATACCTGCAGGAATTGTTTTGTGGAGATGTATTGGCTTTGTATATACGTAATAAAGCATCATTTATAAATTTTCAGTATTTGTGACCTTGGAAGTCCATGGCCGGCTTTGTGCTATTGCGTCACTAGGTGGAGATGTAGCATTGTTTGGTGGTGTAGCCAAAGCAAAAGGAATGAGTCTTGATTTCTTTTTTCAAAGGTACTTTCCAGATATTCGATGATGTTTATTATATCCAAGAAAAATTGTAAACTAAGTATAATGTTTAATTTTAACTCTTTTTTTCAGGGTTGAAATTCAGTCTTACTTTCATGTCTGCTTTCACACTGATCAACTCAACATTTTTTTTTTCTCCTCTTACCGCTGTTTCTCCTTTGCTATTCCTCAGTATTTCATCTTGTCAGAGTTATTCTAAGGTACCTATTTTTGGTTCTTTGTAGTGTTTAAATTCTAAAAATATAATAAAATCAATTTTTACTCTGAGGTCAAATATATAAAATTGTAATCTGGCAGCAGTATGAGATAAGTGAGTCAAAACTCATAGTCTGAACAGTGTCCTGATCCTATCTTTGTATTACTTTAGGTTAATCATGTCATATTTTTAACATATTAAATTCTGGAGAGCTTATTATTCCCCTTTTCTTTGTTCCTTTTGTTCTTTTTCTGTCCTCTTTAATCTTAACAAGATCTGTTCTATGCACAGTATCGATATGGGGAATATTTAAAAAAAAATACAAGCCTGTCTCCAAAGAGCTGATACCCAGTTGAGAATGTTGCAAATGTGTCCATGAATCATTTTAATATAACCTGGGTCTCTGTTCTTTAGAAAGTATAAAGGTAAAACTTAAAAAAAAATTCTTGTTTTCAGAAGCAGTCTTACAGTTCCTTAAGTGTTTAAATGTAGACTTACTGTGATGTAATCCAGCAGTTTTCCACCGCGAGATATATATCTAAGAGAAATGAAAGCACATGTTCACCCAACAAGTTGGACATGAATGTTCACGGCAGCATTATTCCTAGTAGCCAAACAGTGGAAGCATTCCAGGTGTCTTATCAGGTGATGAAAGGATAAAGAAAAGTTGGTATATTTGTACAGTGGAATATTATACAGCAACAAAAAGGAGCCAAATACTGATTCATGCTATTTTATATCTATCTATCTATCTATCTATCTATCTATCTATTGAAAACATTAAGTGAATGAAGCCAGTCACAATAGACCATATATTATATGATTTCATTTATATGACATGTCCAGAATAGCAAATCTGTAGAGACCAGGAAGACCTGTGGTTGCCTAGGGCTGGGTAGAGGGGAGTGACTGCTAATCAGTGTGAGCCTCTTTTCATAGTGATAAAAATGTTGTTAACTAAATGGTGGTGAGGGTTGCACAACTTGGCAAATGTACTAAAAGCCACTGAGTTGTGTGTGCAGTCTAAATTGGTGAATTGTATGGTATAAGAATTACATCTTAATAAAGTTTTTAAAGTACATTATAAAAAAGTTGAAGATCTGTCAGGCCTAGTAATATTCATTAACCATCATCTGTGCAGGTGCTATACTGAGTTCTGTGCAAATTACCACACAAGTGGAAGACACAGATCCTGACCTCAGATTATTTACAGGTCAGGGGAGAAGGCACACGTGCAATGTGTCATGATGTATTTTTGTTTTCTGACTCTGTTGCCTGTCTTTTGAGCCTCCTGCATTCCCTCTTCCAGCTTTTTCTGTATTGTACTTCAGAATCTCCAATTGTTCGTTTCATAACCTAACTTTTAAAAACACTTGGAAATGAATTATACCCTTTCTCCTTTCAAAAGAGAACTGTTGTTCCTCCGTCTTTGATAGTATCAGTCCCAACCTGTTACCTTTAACTTTAAAGGATGTTTTAAAGCAGTAGTGGTGTTACTAATAACTGAAATTGCATGACTCACAGAAACCATTCATTCAGCAAATTCTTACTGATGTTTCATTTACAAATAGCGCCATCAAACCATAAGGCTGCTAGCATTGTTTAGAAAATTACAACAAATATATTTTTGCTACAAGTTTATTAGGTTGTGTGGCATTCAAAAGCATAGTCTTGAATTCATAGACTTCCATGAAAAATAACTTGTAGGGTTATTTAAACAATTGTGTGCTTGGTATGGGGCTAGCTAGCTGTATTGTCCATCTATTCTAATATTTTGACATGGTTGTGGTCATTAAAACTTTAAGGAAATAGAAATTTGCTTTAATTACATTAATTCTATTAAAGCCAAAAAGACTATTTTTTAGGAGATGCAGTCAATGAATTCTAAGTCCATTAATTTAGGCAGTTTGTTTAATACGTGTGTGTGTGTGTGTACACATCCATGTGCACTATGCCTATATTGTTAGTGCAGCAGCTTAACCTTCTGTTTTCTTTGCAGATGCATATGAGACAGCCAAGATGCTTTGTGAACAATATTACTTGGTAGCTCCAGAACTGGAAGTTGAAGAATTCAATGGTAAAGGAAAAATAATTTTAACTCTAAATTCCATGAAGCTAACCAAAAAACTGATTATACCTGAGTTTTATTTCACTGATAACATAGATCTATGCTGCCTTTTCGTCTTTTATCTCTTGAGAAACTTTGTGCAAACCTTTGATCAAACAGGTGTACTGTTGTAGAGAGATGTTGTATGGAAATTTGAATGTATTAGACTTCAACATTCTTGGAACAGAAGTAATCAAGGTAGAAAATGCACAAGGGAGGTAGGTTTTGAGGTACAAGGGGTTAGGCTTCTGCTTGGAACACCTACATCCCATATTGAAGTGCCAGTTTGAGTCTCAGCCACTCCTTTTTTTTTTTTAAGAATTATTTATTTATTTATTTGAAAGGCAGAGTTACAGAGAGGCAGAGAGAGGTCTTCCATCCGCTGGTTCACTTCCTAGAGGCCCACTGATCTGAAGTCAGGAACCAGGAGCTTCTTCCAGGTCTCCCACACAGGCGCAGGGACCCAAGGACTTGGGCCATCTTCTACTGCTTTCCCAGGCCATGGCAGAGAGCTGGATTGGAAGTGGAACAGCCAGGACTCGAACTGGCACCCACATGGGATGCTGCAGCTTTACCTGCTACTCCACAGCACCAGCCCCTCAGCTACTCTACTTCTGATTCAGCTTCTTATTAATGCACCTGGGAAGGCAGCAGATGATGGCCCAAGTACCTGGGTCACTGAGACCCACAAGGGAGAGACCTGGATGGAATTCTGGACTCCTGGCTTCAGCCTGGCCCAGCCCTGGCTGTTGTGAGGATTTAGGGAGTGAACCAGTGGATGCAAGATCTCTCTGTCTCTCTTTCTCTCTCCCCCATCTCTCATCACTCTGTATTTCACATAAATAAATAAAATAAATATTGTCAAAAATACACAAATATATAAATAGAGAGTTCTCAAAATAACAAAAGCAAGCAGTCAGTGAATATGAAAGCAATGCAAACACCATCAAAGAGAAATGCCATTTTTCTCATTCAAGATGACAGCGAGCACAATATTTTAATACTTTGTGCTCAGAAAAATACTCTTACCAGCACATGTATTTCATTTATATGTTTAAATTGGTATAGCCTTTCTTAGAAATGCTAACAATGTCCTTTCTCTTTGGCCAAGTAAATTAAATTAATCATAGTCATGCTCTTTGGTTCAGTAAATTAAGCTTTAGAAAAATTATAATAGAGATGTGCACAGATTATGTACAACACAAATGATCATAGTTTTCTTACAGAGAAAAGCTAGTAAGAAAAAAACCATTTTCCATAATAGAGGATTTTTAAAATGAATTGTGGTATACCCATAAGATAGAATACTACACAACTATTGAGAATAATGCTTTACAACAATAATGTATGGAAAACATTGAATTTTGTAAGAGATTTAATTTATTTATTTGAAAGGCAAAGTGACAGAGAAAGAAGGAGACAGAGAAAGAGATCTTCCATCCACTGGTTCACTCCCCAGATAGCCACAAAGGTCGAGGCTGGGCCAGGCCAAAGCCAGGAGCCTGAAACTCCATCCTGGTCTCCTATGTGGATGTGTTGGCAGAGGTCCAGTAACTTGGGCCACTTCTGCTGCTTTCCCAGGAGTATTAGCAGGGATCTGGATTGGAAGCTGAGCAGCCAGGACTTGAACTGGCCCCTGATACATGACGTTGGCATTGGAGGTGGTGACTTAACCTATGACTCCACAGTGCTGGCCAAAAAGTTGGAATTTTTAAAAAAGATTTATTTATTTATGTATTTATTTGAAAGGCAAAGTTAGAGATTGAGAGAGAGGTAGAGAGAAATAGTCCATCCGCTGTTTCACTCCCCAGATGGTTTCAGTGGTCAGAGCTGGAGTGATTCAAAGCCACGATCTTTTTCTGGGTCTTCCACATGAGTGCAGGGACCCAAGTACTTGTGTCATATATATTTTTTAATTTTTATTTATTTTATTTGAAAGTCAGAGTTACACACAGAGAAAAGAAGAGACAGAGAGAGAGAAAGGTCTTCCTTCCATAATTGGCCACAACGGCCAGAGCTGTGCTGATCTGAAGCCAGGAGTTTCCTCCGGGTCTTCCCATGCGGGTGCAGGGGCCCAAGGACTTGGGCCATCTTCTACTGCTTTCCCAGGCCATAGCAGAGAGCTGGATCAGAAGTGGAGCAGCCGAGACTCAAACTGGCACCCATATGGGATGCCGGCACTACAGGCAACGGCCTCACCCGATGTGCCACAACGCTGGCCCCGGTTTATCTTCAGCTGCTGTTCCAGGCACATAAGCAGGGAGCTGGATCAGAAGTGGAATAGCTGGGACTTGAACTGGCACCCATATGGGATGCCAGTGCTGCAGGTGGTGGCTTTCCCCCATTATGCCACAGCACTGGTCCCCAAAGTTGAATTTTTTTAAGCACAAGATATACAAGTTTGTGATAGTACAAATTTATTGGAAAATATTTAGAAATATTTCATACTACCAAAATACAAACAACAGCTCTCTGTATAGTAGAGTTATAGTTGATTTTTATATTTATCATATGGTTCTGTATTTACTTTTTGTTACTTTTGGTTACTTTTGTATTTTATTTGTAAATTACAAAGGAAACATGTACATTGTAAAAACACAAATACGGAAATGTGAGTAAAAAGTGAAAATCCCTGCCACTCTCTCAGTCCCATATAAAGCTTTATTTTTTACATAAATGGGATTGAAACTATACATGTCTTGTGACTTTGTTTTTATACTGCAGCCTGAAGATCTTTAAATATATTAATGTTGCTCAGAGATTACCCCTGGTGTAGATAACCATGATTTAACCATTTCCCTGTGGGCTTACACATAGGATTTCTAATTTTCCCATATTGTGTATCATGACCAATGAAAGTGTGTGTGTGTGTGTGTGTAGAATGGGAAAAGTTGTGAATATGTGGAAGCATTTCTTTTTGTTTATTTATTTATTTGAGAGGCAGAGTTAAACACACACACGCAGGAGAGACAGAGAGCTTCCATCTGCTGGTTTATTCCTTAAATGGCTACAACCACTGGGGCGGGGCCAGGCTGAAGCCAGGAGCCAGGAGCTTCTTCTGGATCTCCCATGTGGGTACAGGTGCCCAAGCACTTGGAGCACGTTCTGTTGCTTTCCCAGATGCATCAACAGGGAGCTGGATCGGAAGTGGAGTAGCCATGACTTGAATTGATACCCATATGGGATGCTGGCATTTTGGACAATGGCTTCACCCATTATGCTACAACACTGCCCATCTCCCCTTTTTAATTTAGGAAATATTTCTATAGGTTAGATCCCTAAATGTGGAATGACTGACTCTTGTTTTTAAAAAATTTATTTAGTTTAAAGACATAGAGAGAGGCAGACACAGAGATATCTTCTATCCACTGGTTGGTTCACTGTCCAAAGCTTGCAACAGCTGGTGCTGGGCCAAGCTGAAACCAGAAGTCTGGAATTCAGTCTGGGTCTCCCGCAAAGGTGCCAGGTACCCAAGCAGTTGGGTAGTCACTTGGTACCTCCCAGAGTGCACATTAGCAAGAAGCTGGATCAGAAGTGGAGACAATACTCGAGACCAGGGACTCCTATACAGGATGAGAGCACCCCAAGCAGTGTCTTAACTGCTGTGCCAAATGTCTACCCCAGTTACTGAGTATTAAGTTGTGGGCATTTACAATCAAATTTAAAAACCAAATTTCCTCTCAAAAAATACCAAAAGTTTTTTCTCTTAGAATGATAGCAAAAAGGTAGCCTTCACATTTGTACTAGGAGCTCTGATCCATGAGCCGCTTTCAGAGTCTAGTTTCCCTGAGAAGAGTTGTGTTCCCATTTGGCATAAATACACAACCAGAACTCAGTGGACTTGGCTTGAATATTCCACTTTAGAAGCATCTTAATCTTCTTGCCAGCTCTTCCTACTGGCCATGCAGGGCCTGACCTAACCATGCAAGTGTGTGTCTGTCAAGCCTGTTCTTGCTGTCCCAGGCCAGTTGTGTCAGCACGTTCCTTCCCAGCAAGGCACCCAATATGACAGAAGCTTTGCAGCTATTTTTGGTGGTATCTCATGAGTGCTTTAAGCCCCCTTTTTGTCATTGTCATATTTGTAAAAAAGATTTTTATTTATTTATTTGAAAGGTCAAGTTACAGAGTGAGAGAGTGTGTGAGAGAGAAATATCTACCATCTGCTGGTTGACTCCTGAAATGGCACAATGGCCAGGCCTTGACCAGGTCAAAGCCAGGAGCCAGGAGTTCATCCAACTCTCCCATATGTCTGGTCAGGGCTCAAGCACTTAGACCATATTCTGCTGCTTTTCTCATGCCATTAGCAGTGAGCTGGATCAGAAGTGAAGCAGCCTGGACTTGAACCAGTGTCCATATGGGATCACAGGTGGCAGGTTCACCCACAATGCCAGGCCTTATGTCACATATTGAAGTTCCCTTTCCCATCACTGAGATAAGTGTTGGTAGTTATAGGTAGCCTCTGGATTCCTGTTGCTTTGGGGAATGTAGTTATGAGTTCTGTTTGTTATTCCTTGAACTTCAAAGCCCTTTGTCCGAACGATGAAGGGAGTGCTTTAGTTCTCAGAAGTTCCGTATTAGAGCCATAGGCTGGATGCTGATCCTGAACATCTTACATAGATTCTTTTGCTTTACAATGAGACAGCATGTGTGTCCCACAGTGACAGCTGATTCAGGTTAGTGTAGGGAGGAGTCGGATCCAGATGCACGTAGATCCAGAGCTTGTCTGATGGAGGACAGCATCCCCTTGCAGGATGCTTTCGGTCCACACTGAGTGCCTTTCATAACAGGGTGCTGCCACTTGCTGCTCTACCTTCAGCAAGGCCACAGTTAACCCCAAACGACAATTTGTTGCTACCTAAAGATCTAGGTTCTGTTTCTTTCACGTTTTATATTTTGTGTCTGCATTTGGTTTTTTGTTCTCCCTTTCCCTTGTAGAGCCCCAAGAGAATAGTAACTGGGACTACCTGGAATGCCATCAGGATTGTGCATTGTTAGTATAATTCTGACTGTAGGGGGCAAGCTGACATTAATTTCCTTCGTTGTCCTTTCCTTAGCACATTTGACAGATACCATCTGACTAGCCAGGTGCCATCTGACTAGCCATCTGTGGCAACCCGTGGTCAGTTTTTCCGAAGGCAGGAAACAGTTTCATCACACTTGTGCATATTCTCTTGCTTTTCTTATTCAGTTGCCAAAATATTAAGCAAATAAACATTTTCCTTACCTTTTTTTATTCGTGGTAGACAGCATGATTTAGCAGGAAAGTGTGAGCTCACCAGATAGTGGAAATCCTGGATCTGACACTTCTGCAGCGGAGGCTTTGAACAAATCACTTCGCCTCTGCAGCGCTCAGCTTCCTCATCTGTGAGCTCACCTTGCTGGGCAGTGCAAGGAGAGTGTCGCTAGGGCCTTAAATATTGCATCGGAAACATACTGAATACTTCCTAAAGGGTGGCTACTGGGAGTCAGTGCTGTCACCACTTGCATGTTTTCACCATTTCTCCATTAGTCATTCCTGTCGAGAGGACACTTCGTAGCTTTGGATTTGGTGGGAAACGTAAACATTTTAATTTCTATATGTATATTTTGTTTTTAAAGGGCTCACAGAAAAGGTGTGTGTCTTTCCTGGCATCTTTGACCTCTGGTGTCTCCATATAGGAAACTTGTATGCATATTTTCAGTAAAGTTTTCTATATAGTGGAATAGCTATTACTGATTGCTCTGTCAGCACTATAGAAATTAATGTTTAATAATGCTAAAACCAAGATTTATGGACTACTTACTATATGGAAGGCTCTGTGTATACCAACTCATCACCATTATCCCACTTAATATTTCTGTTCAACCAGTGAGATACATACTGTATTCATTTCAGAAATGGAACCCTGAGCCCAGATGGGTTAATATCTCTTAAAATAGCTATCCAATGCCAAAGTCTGGACTTGAACCCAGTGGGACTTTGAACCATACCATATGCCTGTTTCTCATAGCCTTCTCCATTGACTTTGGGTATAAATGAACCACTTTAAGTGTACTGCTGTATCTTAAATGCATTTTTTCCTGCTTAGCTTTCAGGGTTTTTTTTCCCATTCAGTTAGAAGAACCATCTGAGAATAAAATTCCTTTAGTCTATGTACAGTACTATTGGTATTTATGCTGTTTCAACTAATGGTATTTGGAACAGTGGCTGTGCCAAACAGACTTTTATTTTTTGAATCTTGAGCATGAAAAAGATGAACCATTTTTCCTTTTGGCTTTTAAAAATGTACTCTTAAGTGGAAAATTCATATTCCATTTGTGTTTTATTTCAAAAAGTCAACAGACGTCTATTAAGCACCCACTAGTTAATAACTATTAGATACAGGATTAGCGAAGAGGGCAAAAACATTTGATGTGGTTTTAAAAGGAAGGAAAGAAATCTAAAGTGTAATGTTTCCAAAGAAAAGTGCAAGTAATTGAGCAAGCCCTTAAATGGCTCCTAGAGAATGTTGTTTGAACTTTTAAAAAAAAATCTGTAAAAGGCATTTTCACTTTCTTGAGATTTGGAGCGAAATGTTAAATTCTGAAGATTGTATATGTACATAATAATACCTTTTGGTAAGAGCTAGACTAAGCACACAGCTTGCTCCACAGGCTCCATTCAAATGGCAGCAGATGGGGCTGGCGCTATGGTGTAGCGGGTAAAGCCACTGCCTGCGGTGCCGGCATCCCACATGGGCACCAGTTTGAGTCCTGGCCACTCCACTTCTGATCCAGCTCTCTGCTATGGCCTGGGAAAGCCAATGCAAGATGGGCCAAGTCCTTGGGCCCCTGCACCCGCATGGGAGGCCAGGAAGAAGCTCCTGGCTCCTGGCTCCTGGCTTAGGATCGGCGCAGCTCTGGCCATTGCAGCCATTTGGGAAGTGACCAGTGGATGGAAGACACTTCTCTCTCTCTCTCTCTCTCTCTCTCCCTCCCTCCCTCCCTCCCTTCCTCCCTCTCTCTTTCTCTCTCTGTGTGTGTGTCTCTGCCTCTCTGTAACTCTGCTTTTCAAATAAATACATAAATCTTTTTTAAAAATGACAGTAAGGGAATCCAAAGGAAAACAACCAGGGAAACCAGAGGTCATTCATCAGTGGACCATTGCCTTACTCCATTCAGGCTACCATGACAAAAATACCAGAGACTGGTGGCTTAAACAACAGACACAGATGTCTGACAGTTCTGGAGGTTGAGAAATCAAGTTCAAGGTGCACACAGATTTGGTGTCAGGTGAGAGCCCGCTTTAGTGGTTCATAGACAACTTCTCTTGGCATCCTCACGTGGAAGAAGGACTGAGGCAGCTCTTGAGGTCTCTTTTATGAGGTTTCCAGTCTCATGATCTGATCACCTCCCCAAGACCTTACCTCCTAATAACCATCACTTTAGGGATTGGTTTCCAATGTACAAATTTTGGGGGGACACAGTCCATAACAACCATTAATCTCAAATCCTGAAGGACAGTCACTGGGTTGAAGTGTGCTGGTTAATGAGACAGAGCAGAGGCAGCCACACAGCAGGAGGCTGCAGCAGGGATGGCGACCAGTTCGCTGAGGGTTGTCCTGGAGGGACCCTAGGAGCAGTGCTGAGAGTGAAAACAGAAAGCCACGTGGTTGGGGTTAACTGAAGGTGTGATCTAAGGAAGAGCATAGAGGGATGAGAGCGAGAGCAATATGACTCTGGCTAGGCTCTGCCAGCTGATAGCCAAATAATACTACTTTGTTCAAGGACAGTCTGAGAAGAGCTGAGGTTGTTCATATTTGAGTTGTTGTGTCAGTGTAAATCTCTCTTCATTTGAACATTCGGAAGCCCCTCTGATCAGAGGCTGGCTGACAACCTGCTCCTCCAAAAAGCCAGTTAGAAAGTCTTAAAAAGGTCCAGAGATCTTCAGGTCAACCTTCCCATTTAGGGGAGAGCCCCAGGGGGGAATGAGAACTAGCTGCCGTGAATGATGAATGGTACAACCAAGCTATATCAGACTTTGGTCAAAAAGTGAGCAGCATGAATGAAACCTAACTGGCTTTAAACTTAGCAGCAGTGCTGTTATTGCCAGGAGCCCCTTCCAAATTCTGAGAGAAAATGATTTCAAATCCTGAATCCTATATCTAGCCAAGCCTTCAATTGAGTCAAAGGTGTAAGCATTGAGAAATGCGTCTTCCATGCTCATTTCCATGACGTAGACTTCTGACTGACGTGGTGGGAGGAGAAACAACTTTAGGGTGATGGCAGTGTAGAATTTTGGCAATCTGTTCTAATTTGCAAAATCTATGAAAAATGGCCTGGATACCATGCAATAGAATAAGAAGCTGGAAGATCTAAATGATATGGTAAAGGAAGCAGGCTTCTTGTCCAGATACCCAAAAGGAGGTGTAGAAACTCCAAGAAAAATACAAAACTGTGAAAAAGATGTAGACTAAATATGAAGCAACCCAAGAGGGTAGCATGATACTGAGCAGTTGCTATGATTTGAATGTGGTTTGCTCAGGAGTGGGTCATGTGCAGGAGGCTTGGCTCCTAGTGTGTGGTGTTAAGAGATGATGGAACCTTTATGAGATAGAGTGTAATGGAAGGTGGTTAGGTCATTGGGTGGGGCCAGCCTCGGAAGGGATTGATGTAGTTCTTGTGAGACTCTGGTTAGGTCTCGTGAGAGTAGGTGCTTATAATGCAAGTCAGTCCCATGCTTGTCCCCCCCTCATGCAGCTGTTGCCCTTTCTGCTCCATTTTGTTCTAATGTAGCCAGAGGGGTCTTCACTAGAGTCCAAACAGATGGGGCCGCCTGATCTTAGACTTCCAACCTCCAAAACTGTAAGCTAAATGAACTTTTTTTATTTTACAAAGTACCAAACCTCAGGCATTTTGTTATAGCAGTAGGAAACAGACAAAAACAAAGAATACAAGGGTACTTTAAAGTAATTTTGAGTACAAAAATTTTCAAAAATCCATGCATATGAGGGGGTCTTCAGAAAGTTCATGGGAAATATATATGAAAGAACTATGCTTAGACTTCACCATCTTTTCTTGTACCAAAAGAGACTTATCTTTTGAATTCCATTTTTCCATTAACATTTTGAAGTACCCTAATATAAAGAGAATTCATTTCACCTTAGGGCTGAAAATATTCTCCTCCTAGTGAAACCTGAGTCTTCAGACTCTTAAGGAAGGGAATGTTGTCCAGGTGTACTGTTGTGATCAAAATTTGCATAGCTATAATGTCAACAATACTATTGATTTTCAAGTTTGTTAAAAGATTGTATAGGCAACATACAGAACAGTTAATTAGGGTTACAGAAAAGAATGTAAATGTGAGGGAGCTTCAAAAGATGCATAGAAACTCACCTTATTTTTTTAACTGATTTTTTTCTATGAATTTTCTGAAGCCACCTCATTACAGTCCAAAAGACTATAGCAGACATAGTAAAGTGGCTGCATCTGGGTTTAGACTGAGGGGTGAGGTGGGAAG
Organism: Lepus europaeus; assembly: GCF_033115175.1. Lineage (NCBI taxonomy): Eukaryota > Metazoa > Chordata > Mammalia > Lagomorpha > Leporidae > Lepus > Lepus europaeus. Next base: position 124,263,845 of record NC_084850.1, on the reverse strand, counting down.
GATGGAGGACTTTTGCTTTTCTTTTTTAAAAAAAGAAATTTTTAAAAATTTTAAGTTAAAAAAAATATTTGATCCCATTTTGGGTGGGTTTTTAGCTTAGTAGTTAAGATGCCTGTGTCCCATATTGTATTATCTGGGTTCAATCCCTGGCTCTAGCTCCTAACTCTAGCTATGGTGATGTCTTAAGTTACTGGATTTGTGCCACCCACTTGGAAGACTTGGGTATAGTTCCCAGTTTCTGGCTTTGGCTCTGGCCCAGTTCTGGCAATAGTGAGAATTTGGAGAGTGAATCAATGGATGAGGGCTCTCTCTTTGACTCTGCCTTTCAAATAAATTTCAAAAAATCATTAAAAAATATAAAGTTGGAGGCTGGCATTGAGGCATAGCAGGTAAAGTTACCACCTGCATTTCTAGCATCCCATATGGGCACTGGGTCGTGTCCTGGCTGCTGCAATCCAGCTCCCTGCTAATGTACCTAGGAAAAGCAGCAGAAGATGGCCCAAGTGCCTGGGACACTGCCACCCATGTGGGAGACTCAGATGAAGCTCCTGGCTTCACCCTGGCTCAGCGTTGGGCATTGTGGCCATCTGTGGAGTAAATCAGTAGATGAAAGATATTCTTTCTCTCTCTTTCAAATAAATAAGTAAATCTTTAAAAAAAAATTGAAACCATTTGCATACACTACTAGGTAGTTCTTAAAATAATTGATAGTCAGAGTTCCCCAATCAGCATCAAAAGCCCCTGCTTCAGCTGTCCAGTTTTTGTGTATCATCCGTCACACAGCCACTCCACAGCCTGTTTGCTCACCTGTAAACTGTACCACCCAGCCTCTGCAGCATGAAGTACTGTTAGGAGTATTCCACTGGGTAATGTGTGGGAAGGCCCTTTAAAGTGCTAAGAAACAAAGTTTAACTCTAGTTTACAGTGTTTTACTTTGTTGTATGAGCTGGTGAGGTTGAAATGCTAATGTGGGTGAGTGTGTCTGCTTCTGCTTGGGACTATTCATGTAGCTTCCGTCTCTTAAGTGATTTGGGGTTGTGAGGAGGAGAGAGGACTAAATTTTTGAGCAGCTGATCTCTACCCCATGCTCTTGCTAGTGTTTGATGTGGGCTCCAGTATCCCTCAAACTTTCCTCAGAAGATCCCTGATGTGAGGAGAAAGGACTGTAGGTCTCCAGGAGTTTAGTTGCTACCTGCTAGCAGCAGAAGCTATGAGAACCTTACGTTCTCCTCAGCAATATGCCTTCCTTGTCTTAATTTAGCAACATGTTACACTGGTGGCTGTACATTCTCCCTGCTGACCAGTTGGGTCAGTGGCAGGGGTGTCCTCCACTTTGAAGAACACAAAGTGACATTTGGATGTCTCATGTAGTGCTTGGAATATTATGACATAGGTTGTACTGTGCTCATCTAAGCGTCAGAGAAACTGAGTGATTTGTCCAAGGCCACATAGCTGGTAAGGGAACGAGGTAGTTTTCACCCCAGGTTTGTTTGAATCCAAAGCATGCACTTTTGCTCAGCACTGCCTTTAGCGGTGGGAAGCTCAGTTAGCCTTTTCTCAAGCTGTTTTCTGAACCTGGAAAGTACAATGCAAACATCATTCTTTACTTTGCTAGTTTGGGTCCTTATTCATTGATGGTTTTGTCTCTTTTCAGCCAAAGCACCAGACAAACCTATTCAGGTAGTTTATGTGCCCTCACATCTGTTTCACATGCTATTTGAGTTGTTCAAGGTAAGTGGAATTTAAAAACATGGAAAGAAGTCTTGATTTTAAATTACTTTGATTCAGGGCATAATGGATTCATTAGATTAGCATAAGAAAAAGATTTTGCATAACCATTTAAAAATTCTATTTCTGATATCCTGTGGGTTCTATAATTTGTACACTGTGAGATGAAAACTTGCTGTGTGCAGTATACTTTTTGTGAATATTAGTACATATTGATTTTCAAACTTAATTGTACTGTAGTGACTTTATGTAAAATACGTAACTGTTTTTCCTTCAGTTATGAGATTAGAGATGCTTTTTAGTTTCCAAACCTGGCAAAGGCTTTATGGGTCATAGCCAGATAAAAATAAAACATTTATACCTCTGAACATTAACTGTATAGATGCATTAGTAATTGTTCCAATCCTGAGAGATCCTGTAATCCTTTTGCATATTTGAGTCAAGTCAGAAGATCTGACAGAGGCAGCTGAGAAAGATGTGATGGGCTGGTCCAAAAAGGACAAAAGGAAAAAAAAGAACTCTTCTGAATTTTCTACTGAAAGCTGTTGTTTTTGTTAACTGGTAGCTATTGACATTTACTGTAGCAATACTATAGGCACAAGGCTTTTGAGTTAAACATTTGATTTCTTCCCATGTGTAAAACACTAAATTGAACACATGAAAAAATCAATTATGCTGATTTGCTTCCAAAAATTAGAATGTTACTGACATAACCGTGAAAGGTTGAGATGGGCCTTCAATTTTGAGCTTGCACTTCAATAGCTGTGGCTTTTTCAGAATTTCTTTTTAACTGATATTTCTTCTACTTATATTTCAGCCAAATGGTTAATTTTTGTGGGAAGCGTGAATCCTTTGAGTTTTTCTGCTTTCCTTAGAGGAAAGGTGATCTATAAATGCAGACTGATAAATAGGATTTAAAGTGCACAAATTAGCCCCTGCAGCCTCATTACTTGGGATAAAAAAATTCCTCTGGGTTGAGTGACTTACATACCCTGAAGCAAGAAAAAAAGATAAAAGAAGGAAATGAAGAAAAATAAATATTTAGCAAGTTGGTTGGGACTAAAACTAAATGAAAAATAAAGTATCAGGATTTTTTCCTTGATCTGAACACATGTTCAATAGCTAAGCTTTTTTAAAAAAAATTTTTATTTTATTTAAAAGGCAGAGAGCCAGAGTGCAAGAGAGAGAAAAGAGAGAAGCAGAGAACTAGTGAGCGAGCATGGCGGGAGGAGTGAGTGAGTGGGAGTGAGCCTCTATCCCCTGGATCACTCCCCAGATTCCCTCAACAGTCAGGACTGGGCCAAGCTAAAGCCAGAAACCTGGAACGCACTCCAGGTCTTCCATGTGGGTGGCAGGGACCCAAGTACTTGAACCATCACCTACTGCCTCCCAGTGTGCACATCAGCAGGAAACTGGATTGCACATAGATCCAGGCCTCAAACCAGGCACTGTGATATGTGAAGTAGGCATTCCAAGTAGCATCTTAACCATTAGACTTAATGCCCACACATAGCTAAGCTTTTAAGAGGGAAAGAAATGCCACAAAAATCCAGCTGATATTTGCTTCACAGAGGAATTATTGTATGTAAGTAATGTTGTGCTTATTTCTTTTTTAAAATTGTAGTTTAAAAGTCAGTGAGTGGTTTGATTAAAAAGAAATGTCTTCTTCTAGAATTCAATGAGAGCAACGGTGGAACTCTATGAAGACAGAAAAGAGGGCTACCCTGCTGTTAAAACCCTTGTTACTTTGGGTAAAGAAGATTTATCCATTAAGGTAGCTGTTTTATTTGCATGCATTCTTTTTTATTATTTATATAAGATGAACAAATTTCATGTGTTTTATATATATATAGATTTAGGAGCATGGTGATACTTCCTACCTTACCCTCCCTCCTGCCCATACCCCCTCCCTCCTCCTTCCTTTATTATTCTTTCTTTTAATTTTTGCAATGACAGACATTGAGTTTATTTTATAATCATAGCTTAACCCTCCACTATGTAAAGAATTCAACAAATACTAAGAAGGAAAAAAACTTTTTCAACAGTAGAGGCAAAGGCTGTAAACGATAATCGAATCTCAAAATGTCAGTTTCACTCATATATATTTTTTGTAGTCTATTAGTTACCACAGATTAGGGAACACATATGGTATTTGTCTTTTGGGGACTAGCTTATTTCACTAAGTATAATGGTTTCCAGTTGCATGCATTTTGTTGCAAAAGACAGGGTTCTGTTCTTTTTTTATAGCTGAGTAGTAACTCCATAGTGTATAATATACACCACATTTTCTTCATCCAGTCATCGGTTGATGGACATCTGGGTTAATTCCATATTATAGCTATTGTGAATTGAGCTGTAGTAAACATGGGAGTAACAGATAACTCTTTCATATGCTGATTTAATTTTTTTGGGTAAATTCCCAAGAGTGGAATTGCTAGGTCATATGACATGGTAGATCTGTTTTCAGATTTACGAGGACTCTCCATAACATCTTCCACAATGGCTATACTAGTTTACATTCCTACCAACAGTGTATTAGGGTACCTTTTCCTCCACATCCTTGCCATCTTTTATTGCTTTTTAAATTTCTGTTTGATTTTATTTCTGCCATTCTAACTAGGTTTAGGTTTCACCTCATTGTGGTGTTGATTTGCATTTTTCTGATGGTTAGTGATCCTGAGCATTTTTTCATGCGTCTGTTGAATTTCCTCTTTTGAAAAATGCTTGTTCATATCCTTTGCCCATTTACTAACTGGATTATTTGTTTTGTTGTTGTTGAGTTTCTTGAGTGCTATTTATAGATTCTGGATATTAAACCTTTCTCAGTTGCATAGTTTGCAAACATTCCTCCCCATTCTTTTGGTTGCCTCTTCACTTTGTTGAGTGTTTCCTTTGCAGTGCAGAAGCCTCTTAGCTTGATGTAATCCCATTTGTCTATTTTTGCTTTGATTGCCTGTGGTTTTGGGGTCTTTTCCAAGAAGTCTTTGCCTATGCCAATGTCTTGCAGTTTACATAATGTTTTCCTTTAGTAATTTGATGGTATCAGGTCATAGATTTAGATCTTGATTCATTGAGTTGATTTTTTTTGTATAAGGTATAAGGTAGAGGTCTTGTTTCATACTTCTGCACTTGGAGATCCAATTTTTCCAGCAGCATTTGTTGAAGAGACTTTCCTTTCTCCAGGGATTAATTTCAGCTCATTTGTGAAAAATCAGTTGGTTATAGATGTGTGGATTGATTGCTGAAGTTTCTCTTCCATTGCATTGGTCTACATGTTTATTTTTTGCCGGTACCAGGCTGTTTTGATTATAACTGCCCTGTACTATGTTTTGAAATTTAGTATTGTGTTGCCTCTGGCTTTGTTTTTATTGTTTAAGATTGCTTTATCTATTCTGGGTCTCTTATATTTCCATATTAATTTTCTCATCATTTTTCTAGATCTAGATAAATGTGTCATTGGTATTTTGTTTGAGGTCACATTGTAAATTGTTTTGGGTAGTTTCAAATTTTTGATTATATTAATTCTTCCAAACCATGAATGTTGAAGATCTTTCCATTCTTTCAAAAAGATTTATTTTATCTATTTGAAAGGCAGAAATACAGAAAGAGAGAGAGAGAGAGAAGAGAAGAGGAGAGGAGAGGGGAGGGGAGGGGAGGGGAGGGGAGGAGAGGGGAGGAGAGAGGAAAGGAGAGGAGAGATCAGATCTTTGATCTGCCAGTTTACTCCCCAAATGGCCGCAATGGCTGGGACCGGGCCAGGCAGAAACCAAAAGCAAGAGGCTTCTTCCAGATCTCCTATGTGGGAACAGGGGCCCAAGCATTTCGGCCATCTTCCATTGCTTTCCAAGGTGCATTAACAGAGAGTTGGATCACAAGTGGAGCAGCTGGGATTTGAACTGGTGCCCACAGGGGAAGCGGGCACTGGAGGTGGAGATTTAATCTTGTATGCCACAGCACCAGCCCCACATTTTCCCATTTTTGTGTTTTCTTTTTTATTTCTTTAATATTTTGTAATTAATTGTAGGAATCTTTCACCTCTTTGATTAAACTTATTTCAAGGTATTTAAATTTTTTGTAGCTATTGTGAATGAGACTGATTTTACAAGTTTTTTCTCATCCATGGCATTGTCTGTGTATACAAAGGCTATTGATTTTTCTTTGTTGATTTTATATCCTGGAACTTTACCAAACTCTCTTATTAGTTCACACAGCCTCTTTGGTGGAGTCTTTTGGTTCCTACCACCCCACCCATACTCCCATCCCTCTTCCACCACCCTCTCTTATCTCGACTCTTATTTTTTACTGAGATCTATTTTCAATTGACTTTATACACATATGTTTAACTCTATGTTAAGTAAAGAATTCAACAAATAATATGAAAAAAAAAACTGTTCAACAGTCAAGAAAAGGGCTGTTTAAGTCAGTGCTTCTCTTTTTTTTTATTATTTATTTGACAGAGTTAGACAGTGAAAGAGAGAGACAGAGAGAAAGGTCTTCCTTCCTTTGGTTCACCCCCCCAAATGGCTGCTACAGCCAGAGCTACACTGATCTGAAGCCAGGAGCCAGGTGTTTCCTCCTGGTTTCCCATGCATGTGCAGGGGCCCAAGCACCTGGGCCATCCTCCAATGCCTTCCCAAGCCATAGCAGAGAGCTGGACTGGAAGAGGAGCAACCGGGACTAGAACCCCGTGCCCATATGGGATGCTGGTGCCACAGGGAGAGGATTAACCAAGTGAGCCATGGTGCCATCCCCAAGTCATTGCTTCTCAAAGTGTCAATTTCACTTCTACAGATTTCCTTCTAGGTGCTCAATTAGTTATCACAGGTCAGGGAGAACATATGGTTTTTGTCCCTTTGGGACTGGCTTATTTCACTAACTATGATGTTTTCCAGATTCATTCACTTTGTTGCAAATGACTAGATTTCATTTTTTACAGCTGTCTAGTATTCCGTGGTATATGTATCCCATACTTTCCTTATCCAGTCTTCAGTTGACAAACATTTGGGTTGATTTCATGTCTTAGCTATTGTGAATTGAACTTCAATAAACATGGGGGTGCAGATAACACTTTTATTTGCTGTTTTCATTTCCCTTGGGTAAATTCCCAGAAGTGGGATGGCTGGGTCATGTGGTAGTACTATTTTCAGATTTCTGAGGTACCTCCATACTGTCTTCCATAGTGGCTTTACCAGTTTACATTCCCACCAACAGTGGATTAGGGTACTGTTTTCCCGACATCCTTGCCGACATTTGTTGTTTGTTAATTTCTGTATGATAGCCATTCTAACTGGGGTGAGGTGAAACTTCATTGTGGTTTTGATTTGCATTTCCTTGATGGCTAGTGATCCTGAGCATTTTTCATTTGTCTGTTGGCCATTTGGATTTCCTCTTTTGAAAAATGTCTGTTTAAGTCCTTTGCCCATTTCTTAACTGGGTTGTTTGTTTTGTTGTTGAGTTTCTGGAAATCCTTATATATTATGGATATTAATATTTTATCAGCTGCATAGTTTGCAAATAATTTCTCCCATTCTGTCAATTGCCTCTTCATTTTACTGAGTGTTTCTTTTGTAGTACAGCAGCTTGTTAATTTGATGTAATCCCATTTGTTAATTCTGGCTTTGATTGCTTATGCCTGTGGGTTTTTTTTTTTCCTATGCCAATGTCTTTCAGGGTTTCCCCAGTGTTTGCTAATGATTTGATGGTATTGGGTCATAGATTTAGGTCTTTAATCCATTTTGAATGCATTTTTGTGTAAGGTGTAGGGTAGGGGTCTTGTTTCATACTTCTGCATGTGGAAATCCAGTTTTCCCAGAACCATTTGTTGAAGAGACTGTCCTTGCTATAGGAATTGGTTTTAGCTCCTTGGTCAAATATCAGTTGGTTATAGATGCCTAGATTGATTTCTGGTGTTCCTATTCAGTTCCGTTGGTCTATCCATCTGTTTTTGTACCAGTACCAGGCTGTTTTGATTATAACTGCCCTGTAGTATGTCTTGAAATCTGGTATTATGATGCCTCTGGTTTTATCTTTGTTGTATAAGATTGCTTTAGCTATTCGAAGTCTTTGGTGTTTCCATATGAATTTCAGCATTATTTTTTCTGTATCTGAGAATAATGTCCTTGGTATTTTGACTGATGTCACATTGAATCTGTAAATTGCTTTCGGAATAATGGACATTTTTATGTTATTGATTCTTCCAATCCATGAACATGGAAGATTTTTCCCATTTTTTAAATATTTTCCTCTATTTCTTTCTTTAATGTTTTTGATTCTCATCATAGAGATCTTTGACATCCTTGGTTAAATTAATTCCAAGGTATTTGATTTTTTGTAGCTATTGTGAATGGGATTTATCTTAGAAGTTCTTTCTCAGCCGTGCCATTGTCTGTATAAACAAAGACTATTGATTTTCATTTATTGATTTTATATCCTGCTACTTTACAAAGCTCTTCTATGAGTTCCAATAGTCTCTTAGTGGAGTCTTTTGGATCCCCTATATACATAATTGTGTCATCTGCGAATAGGGTTAGTTTGATTTTCTCCTTCCCAATTTGTATCCCTTTGATTTCTATCTCTTGCCTAATGGCTCTGGCTAAAGCTTCCAAGACTGTATTGAATAGAATTGGTGAGAGTTGGCATCCTTGTCTGGTTCCATATCTTAGGGGGAATGCTTTCAGCTTTTCCCCATTCAGTAGGATGCTGGCTGTGGGTTTTTCATAGATTGCCTTGATTTTTTTAAGAGATGTTTCTTCTATATCCAATTTGCTTAGAGCTTTCATCATGAAAGGGTGTTATATTTTATCAAATGCTTTCTCTACATCTATTGAGATAATCATATGTTTTTTCTTCTGTTTATTAATGTGATGTATCACATTGATTGATTTGCAAATATTGAACCATCTGTGGATACCAGGGATAAATCCCACTTGGTCTGGGTGAATGATCTTTCTGAAGTGTTGTTTTATTTAACTGGCTAGAATTTTGTTGAGAATTTTTGCATTTCTGTTCATCAGGAAAATTGATCTGTAGTTCTCTTTCTCTGTTGCTTCTTTTTCAGGTTTAGGAATTAAGGTGACGCTGGCTTCATAGAAAGAATTTGAGAGGATTCCCTCACTTTCAGTTGTTTTTAATAGCTTGAGAAGAATTGGAATTAGTTCTTTAAATGTCTAGTAGAACTCAGTAGTGAAGCCATCTGGTCCTGGGCTTTTCTTTGTTGGGAGAGTCTTTATTACTGATTCAATTTCTGTCTTGGTTATGAGTCTGTTTAGGGGATGTCTTCATGGCTCAATTTAGGTAGGTTGTATGTGTCCAGCAATCTATCTGTTTGTTCCAATTTCCTGGTTTGTTGACATACAGCTCTTTGTAGTAATTTCTGATGATTCTTTTTATTTCTGTGGTGTCTGTTGTTAAATTTCTGTACTTTTATTAATTTGGGTATTCTCTCTGTTTTTTTGTTTTTCTTTTCTTTTTTTTTTTTTTGGTTGGGCCACTGGTGTGTCAATTTTGTTTGTTTGTTTGATTTTTCAAAAAACCAGCTCTTCGTTTTGCTGATCTTTTGGATTGTTCTTTGGATTTCAATTTTGTTTATTTCTTCTTTAATTTTAATTATTTCTTTTCTCTTACTAGTTTTGGGTTTGATTTGCTGTTGTTTTTCTACATACTTGAGATGATTTGATAGCTCATTTATTTCTTACCTTTTAAGTTTCTTGATGTGGGCACCAGTTGCTTTAAACTTTCCTCTTAACACTGCTTTTGCTGTATCCCATAAGTTTTGATATGTTGTATTGTCTTCATTTGTTTCCAGAAATTTTTTTTTTATTTCGCTTGTTTGCTTCTATGACCCACTGTTCATTCAAGAGCATGTTGTTCAGTCTCCATGTATTTGCATAGGTTCTAGAGGTTCCTAAGTTGCTGATTTCCAGCTTCATTGTATTGTGGTCAAAGCTGCATGGGGTTATTTTGGTTTTTTTAAATTTGATCGGACTTGCTTCATGGCCTAGCATGTGGTCAGTCCTAGAGAGATTCCATCAATGCTGAGAAGAATGTTTATTCTGTAGCTGTAGGATGGAAAGTTCTGTAGGTATCTCTTAGGTCCATTTGGTGTTTTTTTTTCTTTTTTTTTTTCCTTTGGTCTTTAGTGTCAATTAAATCTGTTTTTTCCTTGCTGCTTTTCTGTCTGGTTGATCTGTCCATTGCTGAAAGTGGGGTATGAAGTCCCTCATTACTATTGTATTTGAGTCTGTGTCTGCCTTTAGATCCCTTAACATTTCTTTTAAATAGCCAGGTGCCCTGTAATTAGTTGCATATATGTTTATAATAGTTAGACCTTCCTGTTGAATTGATCCCTTAATCATTACATAGTGCCCTTCTTTGTCTCTTTCAACAGTTTTTGTGTTCAAGTCTACTTGTCTGATATTGAAATGACTACAAAAGCCCTTTTTTGGTTTCTGTTAGCATGGAATATCTCTTTACATCCTTTCACTTTCAGTCTGCGTGCATCCTTGTTGATGAGAAGTGTTTGTTGTAGGCAGCAAATAGATTGGTTCTTTAATCCATTCAGCCAGTCTGTGTCTTTATAACTGGAGAGTTGAGGCCATTTACATTAACTGTGACTATTGATAAGTAACGACTTTGCTCTGCCATTTTTCCATAAACATTCCTGTTGTTTACTTTGGATTTCCTTTGTATCTTTCCTGCGAGATTTTCTTTCTTTACCTTCTTTATATTGATGACCACATTTCTGTGTGTAGCACATCCATAAGCATCTTTTGCAAGGCTGCATGGATGGTGACAGATTCTTTCAATTTCTGTTTGTTATGGAAGGTCTTTATTTCACCTTCACTCGTAATAAGAGTTTTTCAGGGTACAGTATCTTTTGTTGACAGTTTTCTTCTCTTAAGACTTGGAATATATCTCGCCATTCTTTCCTAGCCTGTAGGATTTCTGATGAGAAATCCACTGTGAGTCTAACTGGAATCCTATGAAAGTAATCTGGCGTTTCTCTCAGGTACATTTTTAAATATTTATTTTTTTTGCTCTGGGGAGTTTGATTACAATGTGTCTTGGTGAATATCTTTTCTGGTCATGTCTATTAGGAGTTTTATGTGCTTCCTGTACTTGGATGTCCCTTTCTTCAAATTAGTGAAGTTTTTTGTTATTATTTCACTAAAAAGGCCTTCTAAGCCTTACTCTATTTTCATGCCTTCAGCAACTCCTAGAACCTGTATGTTGGGTCTTTTTATAGTATCCTGTAGATTCCCAACAGTGTTTCTTAGCTTTCAAATTTCTTCCTCTTGTTTTTGGTCTGACTGTATAATTTCCTGTGCTTTGTGTTCTAAGTCAGATATTCATACTTCTACTTCATTGATTCTGTTGTGAAGGCTTTCCACTGCATTTTTTATATGTCCTAGTGAAGTCTTCATTTCCAAGGTTTTATTTTAATTTCCCTTTAAGATCTCAATTTCGCAAGAGAAATTTTCTTTCATGTCACGTATGTATTTCATTAGTTCATGCATTTATTTCTGATTATTTCTAAGTAATCCTCTGATAAATTTTTTTAATTCCATTTCTGGCATTTCTTCAGTCTCTTCATCCTCACAGTCTAGTATTGAAATGTTTTGCTTTTTTTTTTTTGACAGGCAGAGTGGACAGTGAGAGAGAGACAGAGAGAAAGCTCTTCCTTGGCCGTTGGTTCACCCTCCAATGGCCGCCACGGTAGGCGCGCTGCGGCTGGCACACCGTGCTGATCCGATGGCAGGAGCCAGGTGCTTCTCCTGGTCTCCCATGGGGTGCAGGGCCCAAGCACTTGGGCCATCCTCCACTGCACTCCCTGGCCACAGCAGAGAGCTGGCCTGGAAGAGGGGCAACCGGGACAGGATCGGTGCCCTGACCGGGACTAGAACCCGGTGTGCCGGTGCCGCAAGGCGGAGGATTAGCCTGTTGAGCCATGGCGCCGGCCCTCCCCCATAGTAATTTCTATACATTGAGAAATCTGAGGGAAGCAAATAAAACTGACATATTTTGTCTTGTTGCTAAGTACAGTCATGCGCTGCCTAATGATGTTTTGGTTCACAATGGACCACATGTATCATGGTGATCCTGTAAGATTCTGTAGCCTATTGAGGTGGTAGCCATTGTATTTTGCGTGAGTGTGCTCTATAATGGTCACACTATGATGAAATCCCTAACGAAGCATTTCTCAGAACTTTTCCTTGTCATTAAGTAATGCATGACTGTACTGTGCTGGATTCTTAGCTTGTCACCTCACTTAGACTTCATTAGAATCCCGTTATACAGGGAGCTGAGCAAGATCTCAAACCCAAGCCTATCAGATCCTGCTGTATTACTCTGCCTGCTTTGTTGTACACTGTTCCCAAAGGAGCCAAACTTCATTGAGAGTTCAAAGCCCTTGTGTCTTCTAGAGTACTCTGTTTAATGAGCTTATGGCTGACTCCTAGGTACAGATTGACTTATTTTTAAATTATTTGTAACATTTTGTACACTGCAGATAAGTGACCTAGGTGGTGGAGTCCCACTTCGAAAAATAGATCGCCTTTTTAACTACATGTATTCAACGGCTCCTAGACCCAGCCTGGAACCCACAAGAGCTGCCCCTTTGGTAAGCATCCTACACTGCTGCACGAAGGAAAGATCATTTACCTGGAGAGGGGCTCTATTTAGTGGAGGGAAAGAGCTTCCCACCTCCCCAGGTTGCGGCAATAGCCTTGCTGAATTAGAATGTTCCTGTGTGGTTTGGAGGAGGGGCAATTTTTTTCCTTTGGCTCCTTTCATTATGATTGCTTTGAACTTAGATTTCTTCTCCACTTTGTGTCTGAGAAGTACTCTGAGTTGAGTGCCTCACTTCCAGATACAGAGGAAAAGCATTTCACGGTGGAGCTCCATTTACTACCTTCTGCTGCCCTTAGATGGGGTGGATTCTCCCAGTGGGTGGCCCAAAGGCCAGGTGCAGGGTGTAGGGCTAAAGCTTGTTCCTGGGTACTCCTCAAGGCCCAAGTAACCCAGGGCCTTTGATTCTCCACTGTCAAATTTGTTTATATAATTAAAGCATTCAATTATGAAAACACTCAATTTTTTATTTTTTATAACATAAGCATGAAACATATAGGTGGTACATGCATTTTCAGAGCCCTTTCTGTCACACTCTGGAAATAACCTTCAGCCCTATTAAGGCAGGGAGAAAAAGCTTCTGGTTACCATGGTAGCATTTAGACCCTGGTAGGGCCACACTTTCTTCCCCCTGCTGAGTGTTTCTAATTGACAAACAACAATTGAACCCTTTGTCATTAAACACAGCAACATACCTATCAGTCTGCAATACCATTCAGGGTATAAATTAAGTTTCATTTTAAAGGCCTACCTGACTGATAACCACATAAGATTGTATTTTATTTGTATGAATAAAATCAAATGCTCGGCATCATTTATTTGAGACAGAGTTTGTTAACTCAGCATGCTGAAAACAGGGGAAGTCCTTTATACAGGAGTCAAGACAATTCGTGAACAGTTTGGAAAGGCATTGCCTTGACCAACTTCTGGCACCTTCTGAAATAAACACCCAGAGAAAAAATGGCACTAGTGCTTTCCCCAGTTGTTTAAAATGAATCTAGGTTGTCTCTTTCAGGTCTTAAAATAGCATCTTGAGGGTGGCTTTATGTCATGGATTTTTTTATTAAACTTTTATTTAATGAATATAAATTTCCAAAGTACAGCTTATGGGTTACAATGGCTTCCCCACTCCCATAACTTCCCTCCCGCCTGCAACCCTCCCCTTTCCCGCTCCCTTTCCCCTTCCATTCATGTAAAGATTCATTTTCAATTCTCTTTATATACAGAAGATCAGTTTAGTATATATTAGGTAAAGATTTCAACAGTTTGCCCCCATATAGCAACACAAAGTGAAAAAAAATACTGTTGGAGTACTAGTTATAGCATTAAATAACAGTGTCCAGCACATTAAAGACAGAGATCCTACATAATATTTTTTTTAAATTAATTAATTTTTAAAATATTTTTAAATTTTTTAAACATTTTTTAAAAATTAATTAATTTTAAAAAATATTATGTCATGGATTTTTATGAAATGGAGGAAATGTGCCCAATGCATAGATGATGAGACTGAAGTCATGGCACAGTGGTACAGGTTGACTGTGTTCTTCTAGTGCAGAATCCTCCCACTAGAGTCTCTCCCAGTACATAAACTTCCCTCAACTTTAAAGTGGATGTGTGGCCATATACTACTAGGAAACAAATTTCCCTACTGACCACCTTAGCAGTTTAAGCCCTGTGCCTTGACAGTTACATTTCTTTGTCAACAGTGTCTGCCCACGTAAGGCCGTTGGCCCTTTCGTGCCTTGGGAAACCTTCTGTGAACGTCACCAAGGCCAAAATAGGGGCACCTTCCTCTGCGTTCCCTGGAACTCCAGGCTTCGCTGCCTCCTTGGCTTCAGTGCTGCCTCCATTAGATCTGAGGGAAAGTTCTGGGCCTTGCTTGACCACTGAGGGCAGATTTCCCTCGGCCTCTCCCTGGGGTCCACAGCTTTCCTTGCTCTGGTTTGCTCTGGCAGTACCGTGACTGGCTGTTCTTCCCTCCTGGCTGTAGTCAGCCCATCCTAAAGCCCTTACAAGACGGGGTGCATGCCATCAGTCTGTGCCCTTGCAGTCATGCCCTACCCTCAGCGGAGTGTCCATGTGAGAGGTTCGATGTTTGAAAATGGCAGAAATCCATGTTACTTGGTCAAATTGCTGCTCTTAGTAACCGTAATACCAGCTCTTCCATTTATTTAGTTTACTGGGTGTTAGACACTCTGCAAAGACTTTACATTTATATCCTTCCATCCTTACAGCAGCGCCAAGGTAAGCTTTTTATTATATGTTCCGGTGAGAAAACATTCTCAAGGAGGTTGAGTAAACTGCTCAGAGTTGCCCAACAAAATTGGATTTCAACTTAGATGTGTCTGAATCTAAAGCCGCAATTCCTCATGTACATTACCCTCCTGCTTGCCCCCTTCCTTGATCTTGTTCATAGATTTAACCAAGGCTGACAAAACTTGATGGTAGAACATCACCCCCTGCCACTGCCACCATTTCAGTTTCTGAATTTAATCAGTTATTCTTATTGGTTTTTTTTTTTAAAAAAAAACTTCTTACTGTTCTTGCCAATAAACACCAGTGATTTACAGTCAGGGTTCCATGACTTAGAGATATGGGAGGTAACTGGAATATTTTTGTCTCTAAAAATACATGAAGGGCCATATACCAAAATACTCTGGCATTCTGAGAACCTTATGGTGTAGCCTCTCAAAGTTGTTTTCTTTTCAGTGTTTTAGCCTTGTTATTGGTAGATTAGAAATCTGGTGCTATTACTTTTCCTTAACAGCAGGAAATCTGATAGTGGAACTTTGAAATGATATGGGTTAGTTTTTAGTTTTGTTATCCAAGTAAATTCTACTTTGAGATTTGAAAAAAAAAGATAAATGCTGCAAGTTTGCTTCAAAAAGCGTTAGTCAAAAACTAAGTTATGCCTATTATTATCTAAATATATGAACAGTGTTTCTGCAGGGTGAAAATAAAGAGATTGTGGGGACGAGTATGTGTGTGAATATATACATATATATGTGTGTGTGTGTATGTGTGTGTGTGTCATTGTAAAAGTTGAATCAGTAATTCATTTTATTCAAATCTGAATCAAGAATTTATTTTCATCTTCCCTGAATATTCTTCATACAAAATATGCCCACATTTGTGCCTGTCTCACTGCATTAATTTTCTTTTCTTGATAGGCTGGATTTGGCTATGGTTTGCCAATTTCTCGTCTGTATGCTAGATATTTTCAGGGAGACCTAAAACTGTATTCCATGGAAGGAGTGGGTACAGATGCTGTCATTTATTTAAAGGTACTGCATTTTATTTCTGTTACTGAAAAGGAATCTTTACTAAATTCTAATAACTACTCAAATTATTATCTCTTCTATTCAGCTCAAATTTGTGTCAGTTTCATGGGAAAACCATGTTATGCCTCACCTTTCATTTTAGGCTTGTAGATAGCAAAATATCAAGGATTGAAATATAAAAACCATATTATTATATTCTTAAAGACATAAATATGAAAGTTGTTCCATTTCTATAAATAAAAAACATCGATTCTTAAAACCCTAGTTCTTTAATTGTGAATTTAAATAATTGTGGTCCATTGAAAAGTTTAATCCAAAACAAGGCAGATTTTCATAATCTGAACATTTTAGTCTTTAGCTTTAAAAACTTTTTGGCTTTGCCAGAGTTATAAGAATTCAGTAATCATAATATGGTTTTATAAAAGGTTGACCTAATAATAAAGTTCTCTCTAATTCAATTTTTGTCATTTATTGGTGATGTTAGACTTTTGTTTCTATACTGTAGAATATTTGTAGCATTTTTTGAATGGGCAATATAGGCATATGATAAAAATGTAAAAACTGGCCGGCGCCGTGGCTCAACAGGCTAATCCTCCGCCTTGCGGCGCCGGCACACCGGGTTCTAGTCCCGGTCGGGGCACCGATCCTGTCCTGGTTGCCCCGCTTCCAGGCCAGCTCTCTGCTGTGGCTAGGGAGTGCAGTGGAGGATGGCCCAAGTCCTTGGGTCCTGCACCCCATGGGAGACCAGGAGAAGCACCTGGCTCCTGCCTTCGGATCCGCGGCGGCCATTGGAGGGTGAACCAACGGCAAATGAAGACCTTTCTCTCTGTCTCTCTCTCACTGTCCACTCTGCCTGTCAAAAAAAAAAAAAAAATGTAAAAACTACCAAAGGGAAAGCTTACTCTCTCCCACTACTACCCCTAAGCTACCATTTCTCTTCCCCAGAGGAAAACCCAGGTCCCACTTTTTATGGATCCTCTAAAAATTAATTCTGCATTTATAAACTTAGGGGAAAAATGAATTTTTCCCACATAAATGGAATTTTAGCACCTTGGCTTTTAAGACTTTCTAATATATCTTGGATATTTTTGCTTATCAGTTCTTTGAGAACTTTTTTTTTATTTATTTGAAAGTCAGAGTTACACACACACAGAGGGGGAGAGAGAGAGAGAGAGAGAGAGAGGGAGAGAGAGAGAGAGAGAGAGAGAGAGAGAGGTATTCCATTCATTGGTTCACTCCCCAGTTGGCCGCAAGGGCCAGAGCTGTGCCGATCTGAAGCCAGGATCCAGGAGCTTCTTCCAGGTCTCCCACACAGGTACAGGGCCCCAAGGACTTGGGCCATCCTCTACTGCTTTCCCAGGCCATAGCAGAGAGCTGGATCAGAAGTGGAGTAGCCAGGACTAGAACCGGCACCCATATTGGATGCCAGCACTTCAGGCCAGGGTGTTAACCTGCTGCAGCACAGTGATGGCCCCGAGTCATTATTCTTAACTATAGCATAGTATGCTGCTATATGCAATGCCATAGTTTAACCAGTTAAGAGTATTTCTCTTAGATGCCAGTGCATCTAAATGATATGATATTTGATATTATTTGATGGAATATGTTTATAATTCTGGTATATATGAGTCTTTATTTCCAGACCAGTTAGAGAGCAATTGTGTGGTGACAGTAGTCAAAACAGTTGAGTATCTCAAAGCAGTACTAACTGAATTAAAATGCATTCAGTTCTTGTCATGTGTACTTGAGTACTGGTTTTGAATAAGTGAATGTTTTTAATTTCTTTTAAAAAGCCTTGGGATGGGAGGGAAGGAAGGAAGTATTTATGAACTACATGAAATCTGTTCTCTTTATAGTAATAATAATAATAGTAAACTTTTGGAGTAAGTGTTATGGCACAGTGGGTTAAACCACTGTTTGGGACACCTGTATCCCATATCAGAGTGTCAGTTTGAATCCTGGACTCCACTTCCAATCCAGCTTCCTGTTAATGCACCTGGGATGGTAGCATATGATGCCCCAAGTACTTGGGTTCCTGCCACCCACGTGAGAGACCTGAATGGAGTTCAAGGCTCCTGGCCCAGCTTTGGCTGTTGTGAGCCTGTGGGGAGTGAACCACAGGATGGAAGATCTCTCTTTTTCTGTCTCTCTGTCACTCTGCCTTTCAAGTAAATAAGTATATATATTTTTTTAAAAAAAAAGCTTTAATTTTTTTCCTAGACACTCTAAGTACTAAAATGTAATATTAATTCAAATTCAAAATCACATATTAAGGTTTCTCATGTTTTAAGTAGTAAAATTTGGGATAGTACTTCACATGAAAAAATATGATACTGTGGACCATCGGGTGTTTCTCTTAATTTTTCCAATAGGCTCTTTCAAGTGAGTCCTTTGAGAGACTGCCGGTTTTCAATAAGTCTGCATGGCGCCATTACAAGACCACGCCTGAAGCTGATGACTGGAGCAATCCAAGCAGAGAACCCAGGGATGCGTCAAAATATAAGGCCAAACAGTAATGTGCCACTTTGATTTCGTTATAAAGAATCTGATTTGTCCCTTGAATGTACTAGCCAGATGCTTGATACTTTCTGCCAGATTTTCTTTGTTTTTTAATTGATTAGCAGGTAATACTTGCACATTTTGATGGTATGCAGTGCAATATTTCAACACATACATGGAATAGACTGAGCATTCCAGGCCAGTAGCCTTTCATTTCCATAACTTCTCTAAGTGTTTGGAGCCACCAGCTCTTTTCCCAGTTCTTACATACATTATGTAATCCATTATTGTGGACTGTAATCACCCGCACTGTGCTATGGAACACTAAAACTTCTTACTTCTATCTGACTGTGTTTGGTACCCATTATTCAACTTGTTTATATCTCCACCCTTCCCAACCTCTAGTCATCAGTATTCTAAGTCTAAATTGAGCTTTGTTTTTAACTTCACATGAGAGAAAACATAAGATATTTGTCATTCTGTGTCTGCTATATTTATTTCTCTTAACATAATCATCTCTAGTTCCATTCATTTTGCTGCAGTGTCAGGATTGCATTGTTTTTTATGGCCAGATCATATTCTATTGTGTGGACACATAGGTTAAGTCTGTATTTTGGCTATTGTCAATAGTGCTGCAGTGGATATAGGAATGCAAGTGTCACCTTCAGATGCTGATATCAAAATTCCTTCTGATCTGCACCCACTAGTGGGATGGCTGGGCCGTAGAGTAGCTCTATGTTTATTTTTTGAAGCCCTCCATACTCTTCTCTATAATGGCTGTACTAATTTGCATTCCCACCAACAGTGAATAAGAGTTTCCTTTTCTCTACGTCCAGCATTTGTTATCTTTTGTCTTTTTTATAACATCCATTCTAGCTAGAATAAGATGATATCTCATCATGGCTTTGATTTGTATTTCTCTGATGGCCAGTGATATTCAGCATTTTTTTTTTCAAGCAAAGTGATCCCCAGTGAAGGAAAGATTAGAGCAAACTTTTCACTTCAGACAAAGGCTAGCAAGAATTGGATACCAGAGGTACAGTATGAATAAAGATCCCACTGTTCAAGGAATCCTTGCACTGTAGAGGTATTAACAGCAAGAAGTAGGGGTTTGTCTTGCTGTATTTTATTTAAAAAGCAATTAAGTTTGCTATTTGTTGTGATCCTTAGATATTTATAGACGAATGTTTCAAGAAATTTTCTGAGTTGAAGCTAAAAAAATATAGGAGTTAAAATTATCAATCAATATAAACAAAATATGATCTATCTATACAATGGAATAATATCAGCCATTAAAAGGATGGGCATTAAAAAAAAAGAATGGGCATTCTAACGTATGCTGCAGCATAGATGAACCTTGAAGTCATTACGTTAAGTGAAAACAAGTCAGACTGGAAAGGACAAATATTGCCTAGTTCCATATAGCTAGAGAAGTCAGATTCATAGAACCAGAAAGTTGAAAGATTATTTGTTGCCAGGCGCTGGAAGGAAGGGGGGAATGGGGAGTTGTTGTTTAGTGTTGTTTAGTGCAGTTTTCGTTTAGGCTGTGAAAAAGTTGATAGAAATAGTGGTGGTGATGGGGGCAGAACACCGTGAGTGTACTTAATGCCACTGAACTGTACACTTAAAAATGGTTAAGATAGTTAAGTTCTATGTTATATACACTTTATCACAACAAAAAACTTAGAAGAAAAAATTGTCAGTCACAGGATAATGAATCTTCACTATTTCATGGTCATAAGGAAAATAATCCAGTCTTTGCTTTCCAATTTTTTTTTTCTTCTGACTACCTGTAAGCTCCAACTCTACTAACAAGGGTAAGAGTGCTTTTGGTTCATTTAAAAGTAGCCTTTTATTAATAGAAAAGCAGGATATATACCTTGTAAAAAAATTAGAAAACTTAAGTTTAAAAAAAGCAAGGAGAAACGACTGAATTCCCACAGCCAGAGATTGCCCCGTTACAGTTTCATGTATGTTCTGTCAAATATTTTGCTATGTATGGGTATGTTTGTGTATTTTTCCCAAAATGAGATCATGCTATTCATACTGTTTTACAACCTGCTTTTGTTTTGTTTAACCATCTTTACCTTTCCATATCAACAAATTTTCATCTCATTAAAATTCCCAGTGTGTCAGAACGAGGATACATTCCAGTATCACATCTGTGTAGTTTCAACTTGTCTTTAATCTAGAACATTCTATTGTTGAGATACCATGTTAGTTATCCTGCAAAATGTACCACTTTGATTTGTTTGATTTCTTTGAAATGTCATTTGGCTTACTTGTCCCCATTCCCTATATGTGAACTGGAAGTTGTTCTAAAGGTTCAGTGGAACGTTTTTGCTACAACACTCCCTAAGCCCTGTTGCAGAATTACACTGTGAAGCACATGGTATCTAGTTGATCCACCATTAGTGATATTAAGATTACATCAGTTTAGGTGCTGGTTGTCTGATCTATTCCTTTTTTTTTTTTTTACCTTAACGTAAGCTGTGTGGTGGTATTTTGGCACTATACAAATGTCTACTTATATATCAGCCATTCTTCCTAATGGTTTTTTAACTCCATTAGATAATTTTGGCCTGAACCAATAATTTTATTGGTGTTTGTAAAATGATTTTTTAAATCATTCATTTGACAGTTATTACCTGACTTTCCCCTATAAAGTAAAGCTCTTTCTCACCAACTAAAGCCATTCAGATACCTTCAAGTACAGTTCTTCAAATATGTGTTCAATTCTTTCCCTTTAAATTTAAAGAGAAACTTAAATTCTCTTTAATTTACCACTTTTCAAGGTAAGAAGGTAGGTTAAAAGCCACCTCAAGGGACTGGCACCTCAGTGGGCTCTGGTTCGAGACCTTGCTGCTCCACTTCCCATCCAGTTCTCTATTATGGCCTGGGAAAGCAGTGGAGGATGGCCCAAGTGCTTGGGCCCCTGCACCCGCGTGGGAGACCTGGAATAAGCTCCTGGCTCCTGGCTTCCGGTAGGTGTGCTCTGGCCATTGCGGCCAACTGGGGAGTTAACCTTTGGATGGAAGACCTCTCTCCTCCCTCTCCCCCTTCCCCTCCCCCTCCCCCTCCCCCTCCCTCTCCTCTCCCTCTCCCTCCCTCTCCTCTCTGTGAACTTTGACTTCCAAATAAATAAATAAATCTTGAAAAAAAGCCACCTCAAATTTAGTATTATTATGAATTATTATTTGGTGCTTAAATAGGCACACTTTTGGCCAGTGGAAGCTATTTTAATCTGGATCCTCTGTGTTCCATTGACAAAAACCCATTGAGAGCTTTTATTTTAAAATTTATTTATTTTTATTTATTTAAAAGGCAGAGTTACAGAGAGGTAGAGGCAGAGAGAGAGAGAAGTCTTCCATCCACTTGTTCACTCCCCCACATAGCTGCAACGGTCACTCCAAGACCTAGTCTTGGAGTTCGGAGTCTCATTATGTCTTTTCTAGGCCTCTTTCTGGACAGAACCATAAAAATGCATTTTTTTAAAGATTTATTTTATTTATTTGAAAGAGTTACAGAGAGAGAGGTAGAGAAAGAGAGAGGCCTTCCATCCATCCACTGGTTCACTCCCCAGATGGGCACAACGGCCGGAGCTGCGCCAATCCGAAGCCAGGAGCCAGGAGCTTCTTCCAAGTCTCCCACGTGGGTGCAGGGGCCCAGGGACTTGGGCCATCTTCTATACTGCTATCCCAGGCCACAGCAGAGAGCTGGATTGGAAGAGGAGCAGCTGGGACCAGAACCGGCATGCACATGGGATGCCGGCGCTTCAGGCCAGGGCTTTAACCCGCTGCACCACAGCGCCGGGAAAAAAATGCTTTTTTAAAATCATGAATCCATGTTGGTATTTTGTATTCTATTTTATCATTGGATTGTTTCTAATGTATTTTAATTGTATACATGTCTTACCCTGAAAACCTTTATTGTTAACATCCTGAATGCATCAGAAAGTTACTTGTATGCAGATATAATTTATAAAGCTTTGTGGTTTTATATCGTTATAGTAGTATTGGGAATGTTCATTTTTCTCTATGAAAGTCTCATGATAGACCTCTGTGCAGTATTGTGGGACTGGCCACTCATCTCCAGTGATGACATTTGGAGGAGTTTGGTTTGTGCCTGTATGCATGTGCATGTACACTTGTACACACAGATACACACACTCACTGCCACCATTGCCAGCCAGGAATAAACTAAATCAGCTTGAAATGCCAGATGAGATAAGTTTCCCTTGATTCCACTTTCAGTCTGTATGTAAGTCAGCATGCTGGACATCATATGACCAGTAATTCAAACTTCTGCTCTGATAGACGGAGGAATTTGGATCGTGTGGGAGCCATATTTGTAAAAAAATAAGATCTATGTGGGTTCTAAAAAGGTGAATTTAATTGAATATTGTTTTTAAAACAGTTTTAAAATTCTAAATAGGTTAGTAGGTTGTATACTTATGTATAAGTCTTAATTTCTAATATATTACTAGATAAATTATAACAGAAAGCAATTTTTAAAATTCTGCAATGCTTAGCCTGAGAGTTAAAACTGTTAAGCTATACAAATAGGATAATTGGTAGAGATTTGGTGAAATGTATTTAACAGGAATGATAAATTCACTAGATGGTTATACATGAAAAATTCCAAAAAAATGTATTCTCTAAGCAGTTTTTAAAGTAGCAGCTTTATTGAGATATAATCCATACCCCACAAAATTCACTTTTTCAAAGTTCAGTGAGTTTTAGTATATTCACAGAGTTGTGCAGTCTTCACCTGTATTAATTTTAGAATATTTTCATCATCCCAGAAAGAAACCTCGTACTCATTAGCAACCACTCCCCATTTCTAATCAGGTTTTTAACTGAGAATAAAGAACTGTTTAAAGTAGACATGAGTAATTGAATGGTGATTTTTTTTAATAACCCTAGAAAATAATTCCGAGATAAGGCAAGGATTTTTTAATTCTCACCATACTAAGTACTCTAAGTAAGTCTTAGTTAAAATATAGGTGGTTGTACTTGTAAACTCACTATGGATATTCGCATTATTTTCTTTGTAGGGACAAGATCAAGACAAATAGAACTTTCTAGAGAACTGAATTGTTTGGTCCTCTCTGTGAAGAAAGATTGTCTTCTGCAAGTCAACCAGAGAAAATTCCTTTCTTCTACCAACTCTGAGCGTGGCACCATAGCTGTCCCCAGTGCTTGAATGTGTGTTTTCTTCTGTACCAGATGGACTTTTCCATGGAGCCTTTCCTATAGCTACTCCAGATTTTCCACTAAAGTAGTGACTTGAGTAATTTTCATAATATCTTGCTATGGTGTGGTTGATGCCTGTCACAAATGAGCACAGAGCCTCCTTCGAGCTTGGGTGCACTCCTACTTTCCATCTTGTTGTCATAGAGTCCCGTGTCCGAGACTTCCCTGGATACTGAGCTCCTTCCCTATTCCATATACAGCAGTTCCTACGGCTGCTCTTTGTGACCAAATAGCAGATTTGGTACCTCCAGCTAGGGCCTAGGGAAGCTGGAAGTAGAGGATATCCACTGCACATGTCTTGGTAATTCAGTCCCAGGGCCCTCTCTCCACTCTCCAATTTAGGCTTTAGCCTTCTTCCATCTGCTCATATTTTCACTGTGCGGTGTGGTACTTGTGTGTTAGATCTTACTGACGCATTGATTTTATTTTAAGAATAATTTGTGTATTTCCATTCTATTGATTAAAATGTTCCAAAAGTTGTCTTGGAATTTTTCACTGAACTGCTTGGTTTCAAATATCTTAAGTGAAAAGCTGACTTTTGTCCAATACTGAGTATTGTAAAGAGTGGGAAGTGAAGTTTTTGTGCTTCTGTAAGACTTTCACCAATCCAATATTGTACCTTTGCCATCTTATATTCCTTTGTAGTCTTCTAAGGAATTGCAATTCCTGCGTGATGCACTTTACTAGTTGGAAAATAGACTACTTAAGGAAGAAGTTCTTTCTATTTTATTTTGAAAAATGCTTATAGGTCTCTGTAATTTTAATTTTTATTAATGTTACACAGTTTTAGAATTGTTGGCCTAGTCTGATTTTCACAATCCTTTATGATTTGCTAGAAGTTGGAAGTGGGAAGTAGCAGAGGACTTAGAGTCAAGGAAGAAGAATGGTGTCATATTATCCTGAGCTTCCTGAGGGTCTAGATTTAAGCCAGCCTCTTACGCATCTGCACAGGTTATATTTTCTCTTGGTCATACTTTTTCACATATATCATCTACTCTGACTTCTGTTCTCTTTCAGTGAGTGTATAAAGGTTGCTGTCCACTAGTGTAGAGGTTGAAGCTTCTGAAGTCTTCCTTCGCCTTCAGTCACGTGATAGTAGCAGTGCAGTTATCCGCTGCGTCCACAGCAAGGGACTCTGCCCAGATGGCATGGTTTGACTCCATGTCTGTTTCCCTCCATCCTGTTGAATCTACTTTTCTTCCCTTTCATTATATCACCTGAGCTCATGGTAGCTCACTTCATGTGAGAAAGATCTCCTCTCTTCTGTCCTTAGAAGGATTCTAGTCAGAGAACATTTTTAGTCAGTCGGGTAAAACAGATACCCATGAACTTTCCAGAGACAGGAAAGAGATGGGTCATATGGCAGCCTGTTGGTTTGAGGACAGAATCAGTGTCTTGGGGATGCAGCTTTTCTATATAATGATTTTCTTGTAGTATAAAAGATTTCTTCAAAATAATGATCCTTTACATTTAAAGTCCATCGTCTCCTTATAAATACTAGCTAGTGTATCAGTATCTTGGTAGGCCTCAGTTTCCAGCCACATTCCTTTACACTTTCAAATGTGATACAGTGCAGGAAAGGAGGCAACAGAGTGTGATTGTATCACCTACTACCCTGTCTTGGCACTGTTTTCAATTATTTGCGAAGTGCCTATTGCTCACCAAGCCCTCACAACAAGTACCCTGTAAGGGGCTGAATATACAGGATATAGTGCACAGGAATTCTATCACATTCTTCCCTTTACAAGTCTTTTCCAAAAGTACAAATTTATTTCAATGTTTTAATGACTTCATCGATAGTCTACTAATATTCTTTTGGACTTGCTCATTTCCATCTGACCGAAGTACAATATTGGTTCTCTTGCCTTTGTTTTCTTCACGAAGAACTTAATTGTTCTCCTAAAGCAACCACAAGAAAAGTTTCTAGGACATCTCATATTCTTACAGTTACCAACTCCTTTACCCAAGTATTCATTTATATGCTCATTTTCAATATGTATTTGGTTTTTTTGAAAGAGTTAGAGAGAGTAAGGGAGGGATAGATCTCCTCTCCACTGGGTCACTCCCCAGATGGCTACAACAGCCAGGGCTGGTCCAAGCCGAAGCCAGGGGCCAGGAGCTTCATCAGGTCTCCCACATGGGTAGTAGGAACTCAAACACTTGGGCCATCCTCTGCTGGTTTTTCAGGTGCATCAGCAGGGAGCTGGATCGAAAGTAGAGCAGCTAGGACATGAACTGGCACCCATATGGGTGTTGGCGTCCTAGGCGGCGGCTTTACTCACTGCACCGCAACACCGGCCCCCATTTGTATTCTCTTTGTTGGATGAACTCAGGCATCTCCCTTTAGCCATTTGCTGGGTTTGTAAGCAAATGGTCAGATTTCTACACATAGCTTGTAATGTACATAGACAGTGACTACTTCTCAGAGAAATTCTCCCCCCTTCCTCTGTTAGGCCTTCTCATTTACTCCCTTTTAAGTGTTTGAGAACTGTGTCTGCTGTTTGAAATAGTGCCTGGCATATAGTAGGTGCATAGTAAATATTAGTTGAATCAAAGAGGAAAACTGATGGACATTTCCCTTGAGTAGTGAGATAATACCTCTCTAAGGCCTTAAACTGTCATTGTCTCCAAAATAAAAATAATTCAGATCTGAAGCTATGGAAGTGCTGAAATTCCTTTTATAGTGCTAAGAGGTAACTTTAAAATGTAGGAACACGGAAGGAAGGAAGTAGGGATGGATCCTCAGGAGCTATCTGATCCTTTCTTTGTCTCAGATATCTAACTTGGCCTTAATAAAGGGATTCTTTCTGTGCGAACAATGGTGGTTTAACAGCCTTGCTTTTTAGATTCTGGAGATCGTTCACACACTGTCCCAGTGGATCCTTACAGTGCCATGAGGTGAACCACGCAGGCCTATCTCTGTTTTTCATGTGAAGTCCAGAGCAGTTAAATGGTTTGCTAAGGTGGCATGGTAAGTGATTGGAAGAACCAAAGTGAATAGTTGGGTTTTCTTGTTCCTCGACTAGAGCTGTGAACCAAACGCCAGGTAATTACCATTCCATCTTTTGAGGAATTTCTTGGGTATATTATTCCTCAAGGGTAAGCTCAAAACCAAAAATTTTATATAATGCCAGGTAATTCTACTCAGGAGAGGTTTTCTTTTGTGTGCTTCCATTTTGGCATAGGTAGAGGAGATAATCAGATGGATTTGGCAGCTTTTACCGAAAAAGATGGGCAACATAAAAGTATATAACTGTAGGTAATTGCTACAGTTATTTAGATGTAATTCTATGTTTGAGTGAAGTCAGTGTTCACTGCCAGCCCTTTCATACAGAGACTCCAGATTTGAGAGTTGATGCTTTTATCTTTGGTGGACTGGATTGCAGATTCAGCTAGATTTCCTCGTATATTTACACATGTATTTCTGTTGCTATTACTTAGGAATAAACAGTAACTTGGTGGGCTTTCATTACCCCTTTCCTTTGGTGGTGTTACCATGTTGTCGTTACTGTGTTGTTGTGTGTCTCTAACTGGTGATTCTGAGAGGTCTGACTCTAGATGCATTTTTTCCCTTTTGTAACTGACCTGATTGTTTGCCCTGGATGTTTGTGATTCTTTGTTTGTCCTTGAACTTCAAGAACTTCATTCCAGTATATCTCAGGATAAACAGTTGTCTGTTGACTTGACTTTTTCTTGTACACAGTGAACATTAGATTTTGACATTTCAGGCCTTAATGCATTTCATATGGGTTTATTCTTTTCTCTTCTTTAAAAATTTGTCCTTTTATTGGCTCTCTCTCATCTGTTCTTGGGATTTCTCTTTCCTTTGGTGGCTTTCATCTCCTTGTCTTTCCTTGTGCTGTGGGATTTTTGTGTCACTTTTTATCCTCGATTTCACTTACAGGTTTTTCTGTACTATTGAGTCTAGACCTTTTTGCTTATAATGTAGCTTTCGCTTTGGTAACCTTTTTTTTTTTTTAATTCGTTTCTTTCCTTAGCTCCTTACGTTGTCCTCTTTGAGTCCTCATTTCATTTCTTTGTTTTATAATTGTCTTGGTTTCTGAAATCATTCTTTTTCCAGAGAATTTTTATGTGTTTTTGCTCCTTGTGTTTCTTTTCTTGTATTGTGTTGCTTTTATGTTGCTGCACAAGTATCATGATGGCTGTTTGTGCTTATTATTTGTGTTTTGCATAAGACCAGTTCTCTCTGCCCAAGAGAGAACTCAACTCCTCCTGTTGAAAACAATTTTATGTATAATTGACACATAATAATTGTACATGGGATACAGTCTGATGTTTCAATACATTTGTACTTTGTATAATGGTCAAATAGAGATTAATTAGCTTATACACCACCTTAAACACTATTCATTTCTTTGTGGTGATTCTCTTTTGTAGCTATCTTGAAATATACATCATTATTATCTATAGTCACCCTAGTGTGCAACCAAACACCAGAATTTACTCTCCCTGCCTAGTTTTTTTAAAGATTTATTTATTTATTTGAAAGTCAGAGTAACACAGAGAGAGGAGAGGCAGAGAGAGAGAGAGAGAGAGAGGTCTTCTATCTGATGGTTCACTCCCCAATTGGCCAATCCGAAACCAGGAGCCAGGTCTCCCACTTGGATGCAGGGACCCAAGGATTTAGGCCATCTTCTACTGCTTTCCCAGGCCAAAGCAGAGAGCTGGATCGGAAGTGGAGCAGCCGGGACTCGAACTGGCGCCGAAATAGGATCCCGGCACATCAGACTAGGGCATTAACCCACTGCACCACAGCACCGTCCCCTTCCTGCCTAATTTTAGCATCATTTCCATTGACCAACCTGTTCCCCTTCCACCTACTCCTACCTATCCCATACCTCTTCCCTTTTTTTTTTTTAAGTGAGAAGTGTTTGAATGATCACCTTAGCTCTTCAACTGTAGTGCCTTCTGTGGACACTTGGATCTTCTGGCCTAAAAGTGGCCAAGTCCCATAGGAAGGAAGAGTGTCTCCTTGTGCTGTCTCCTCACCAGTTGTCACTCTAGGAGGAGTGAGGTGGGCCTTATAATTCTCTGCTGGATGGTATGGAGTGAGCATCTGTGTGATGGGCCCCTGACTTTCTCTTTCCACTTTTCCTCCCCACTGCTGTTCCTGTGTGGGATACCAGAGGGAACAGAAGGAAAGAATACAAATGGTGCGTCTGAGGTCTCGGCTTCCCCTTAGATTTTGTTTCTGGAAACCTGCGCAGAGAGTGCACTTAGCTTCTCCTGACTGCTGCCTGTCTTTATTTCTCCAACTTAGGAAAGGATTGGTAGAGTTCTTTGGTACCCTCTCACAAACTGTGCTCTAATTTTTGTCTGCTTGAGACTAGGAGAAATGAGAGAAATCTTTTTTGATTAGTGCCCAACTTCACTGTGTCTGTCATATATTCCCCCTGGAGTCCATGGTATGGAACTGTGGTTTTTATTAGTTTCGTTATGGACTGCTTCTTGCTCAGTTTTTGGATATGTATGCTGAAGGGCAGGAGCCCTTATGTAAACATGCACTTATTCTGCCAAGTTTCCCAGCAGCCCAGGTGCTTAAACATTGACTTTGAAGATAATGTCCTTCATAATCTATATGTTAGTAAACAGAAGGAGCCAATATTGCCAGCAGGAAAACACCATTAACAATGTAATCAATACAGGATTTTTGTTTACTGTTCCATGTGGAAAGATAACTTTTAACTCAGGTTCCTGTGTCATTGATTAGAAATATCAGTACCTTCTGGTTTGAAAATAGTGAACATGTGACATTTTAATAAATTTCAGAAGTTATCAGTCATTGACAGTGATTAATTAGTTGATTAAATATGATCAAATATTTCAGACTTGCATAAAATCAGAGTTATGAGAAGTATAAGCTCTTTTTTTATTATCAGGTTGTAGTCCGTCTGTCTCACTGATGGGGTTAACCCTCTGGGATCAGGCTTTAGCATGACTGATTGCCTCTTCAGTCAACCCATTTCAAAATCTGGCTTATTAAGAAATAGAACATATTAAATCTTCATCAAGTTTTTTTTTTCCTGTTGTTCATGAAACCTTCAGATGGTTTCTAAGTCTGGGGCCTACATTGAAACACACAGGTAAAGGTCTCAAAAGTGCATGTTACTGGTGGATCATGGAGTGGGGGTTTTATTTGGCCTGTTTGTAGGCCTGAAGCCCCTTGCCTCAATAGCCAGCACATTCCTCTAGACAGTCAGCATCACACTTGTTTCACCTTCAGTGCTCCAGTTTAATGACCAAGGAACAGGAGGGATGACCTTCCTGTATCACCAAACTCCACCCTTGGCCATGTCTTTGCTTGGAGGACTGATTTTTCCCTACTGTCTGTCTGGTGGGAAGTAGAGGATTGATTGCAAATCCCTCCATGTGTCACAGAAACCAAGGAAATGAAGGGGACAAAGAGAAGAGTCATGTGAAGGGAAACTGTGTTCAGTCCTCCATTTTGGTAATACCCAGTGCCTGTTGCATGCTAGAAATGGTGCCAAGTGCTGGGCACATGGCAGTGATCAGAGAAGTCAGAAGTTGCTGCCTTGTGAGCTCATGCTCTATTGGGGAGACAGCCTAGAAACTGAATAAGGCCCTAGTGTTGTCCAGTTGGGAGGTGAGTGCTATGGAGAAGAAAAGCCAGGAATGGGGGATACAGAGGTGGCCCCAAACGTTCTGAATGTTGCTTTCATCATGGACAAGTGTTCCTTAGAGGAGGAAGTGTTAATGCTCCCTGAATCCTTTTCACCTTTGTGTCTATTGTTCTGAATTTTGAGAGTCCATCTTGTATGCCTGGCTCTGCACCTAGTTCTGCAGGGGGCCCTGTGGAAGCCCCTGCATTGTGGCCTCAGGTACACAGAGCAGGCTGAGCCCATTGCAGTTCACTGTCTTACTGACCAACATGGAGCCATGTCAGGTCAGAGGAGCCAGCTTTCATAAGCAAATTTTCTGGAATGCTGTCCTCATAACAAAAACCCAGTTACAGCAGACTTTTTAGGACTTCGAAATCTTTTTTTTTTTTTAAGTTAAAGCCTCTGGAGGAGGATTACTGGAGGTAAGATAGCTGTTCTGCAGAAGGAGGAATCTCGTTCCCTACTTGCAGGTTCTTTTAGAGGTGAAGGAAAGGATTGTTCAAGAGGGCCTCCCTCTCAGGGCTGTAGAGTGCTGTCAACTGTGTTCACTAGCCCCAGATGAGGAAAATACAACAACAGCCATGTTGTAGTCATAGAGTTCTTGAGAAACCTCTGGTTCTGCCTTTCTGTCCATCTTTAAAATGGGACAGAATTCCCCATGATGTCAGGGGTAGGCTTAGGGCAGCCAGAGTGCAGCTTGTTATTTTGCCTGTGACACGGGCTGTCTTGCAGCCATCTCTGTCTCTGAAGAGAGCTGAAGTTCCTCACAGCCACCTACCTGACTGCCCTTTGGGGTGGAGCCCAGTGACCCAGTAACTTGCGGTTTAACTGCCGAGAGGGAAATGGGTTGTGTTTAGTTACTCCTGTAGCTACAGCCAGTTTGTCACCCTTAAAATGGACATAGTTGCATAAACAAAAGCACTGGAGGGTATCATGAGAGTCTCCAAATATCTGATCCAGTTACATGCCTGCAATCAAAGCCCCCCCCCCCCCCCCCCCCCGTCTTGTAGTGATACCCTTTCAGTGTTGGAATACTGCCACCAGGCAGCTTGTACGTGTGTTTCTTTGCCTAAAACACCCAAGATGTGAGATCAGTTTCCGGTCTCCTCATCCTTTCCTGCTCAGTGGTTGGCTACTGTAGGAGCAGTGTGCCTCCCAATTCCAAATGGAGACTTCATTTTTTGACAGAGGTCTCGACTGTCTCTTTTTAAAAAAAAATTATTTGAAAGAGTTACACAGAGAGTGAAGGAAAAGCAGAGAGAGAAAGAGCTTCCGTCATGTGGTTCACTCCCTACATGGCCGCAATGGCCAGAGCTGGGCTGATCTGAAGCCAGGAGCTTCCTTTAGGTCTCCCATGTGGGTGCAGGGACCCAAGGACTTGGGCCATCTTCTACTTTCCCAGGACTAGAACTGGTGCCCATATGGGATGCCAGCACTGCAGCCAGCGGCCTTACCTGCTATGCCACAGTGCCGGCCCCTGGATTGTCTCTTGAAAAGATAAGAAGCAGAGCTTGAAGTCTGAACTCCCATGGCCCAGTTTGGACTGTTGGGAATATTTTTGTGGCTTATTTTTAAATGTTAGAGAATTAAGGTAGTAAATTTGTGGTGATAGTGGATCCAGGAAGCTTACAGTGAGAAGAGTATGAATATAACCTGAAAAATATTTTCTCTGTTCTATAAATCTCTCGGTGACATTTGGATTAATCAAGCATAATTAAATGTAGTTAGATTTTTGTCAGATTGTAGTTCAAAATAATATTCATCTATGGAGAGGGTAATATATTCTGTGGAAATTTTATTAAGCACTTTAGTTAAGCAGACACTAAGGAGAACAAAATCAGCCTCAGGAAGGTTAATTACTAAAAAAACACAAAGTATAGTAGATTATGTAAATCATTTTAATTTTGAATACCATGGCTTGAGCTTTAATTTACATCAAGAGGTATTTTGGATTTGTTTTTCACATTATATTTTCCAAAAGCACAGAATTACAATTGCATTCTATAAAAGTTCTAATCATTTTAGGATTCCATTAGGTTTGCTTAACTTTTTCATGTTATAGTTTCTAAAAGTACATTCTAACTAATTACTTTAGGATTCAACTAAGTTTGTATACATTGTAAGACCTGCGTTTTTATGTCTGTGCAAGTGATGGTTTTGAGAGAATTATCAGGTGAGAGAATGTCTGTGAAAGCATCTACCCCATGCCTGCCCTCGCAATAAATGTTCATGTAAAAGAAAAAAAAAGTTAAAGTTAACAGTTAAGGAGTATAGACTGTAGTGATAAATCTTTTTATTTTCATAATTTCTTTGAAGGGAGAAATAGATCAAAATGATTTTATATGTATTTTTTTTGTACTCAGAGAATTACATTTTCCCTATCCTTGCCTGTCTCAGGGAATAGCCTTTGCTACAAACCCCATGGAAATCTTGGGAACTCTATCATAATGTGTTCAGAGTTGACAGTCCTTGTCTCAATTTTAGAGCTAGAATTTCAAAGTCTTGTCTCAGGAACATGAGATTCCCCCCCCCCCCCCATGATATCTGAGCTGTGCCATTTTCTTAATAAATGACATCCAAATTTCTTTTGTATTTTATCAAAGATCTCTTTATCATGCCTCTCAGAGATTTTCATAGTGAGAAAACCCTGCAATTTGGTATTGTTTGAAAATTTTGCTTCTTGGCTTCTCAGTGAGGATTCTGTTTTCCATTGAAACTTACTCCTTTGGGAACAATAAGCTTTCACTTGAAAGAACATCCGTTCTCTTAAATAATTTTAACTTCTGTTAACCTAAAAGTGGCTTGTTAATTTGAATACTCCAGCTAATTCTGCAAATGGGCCCAAACATCGCAATATCAAAGATCATATGTGTACACAGTGATGTTTGCCATACACTTAGCAAAGTAATGCCTAATCCATCTGCATAGGATTGGGTTAACTGCTCTCCAATTCATCTTTGTCTTCCCACTTGTTTGAAAATGGCAAACTTAGAATGGAATGTGTTAATAACAGAACTACTTAATGTTTTAAAATGTTCTTACCTTGAGATTCCTTTTTTTTTTTTGAGAAAAAAATCGTAACATTCAATTCTGCTGTTTTGACTGTTCACATATGCTAGACATTAAAAAGGCAATTGCAAAAGTGAAAACTGATTGGAAGTCAGTAGCATTCTCCATTTTGCCATGCTAAATGATGTGCCACAAAAGGACTTTGTGAGAACAGGTAGGTTGAGTGTAAAATGTTATACTATTGTTTATACCCCTTTCTTATCAATTCCATTTTTTTTGTCATTTGAACTGTTATGACTGTGAGGAATCTCATTCTGGATTTTAAAAGGCACTATATTTACAGTAAAAACTGACATTATATTTTTATCCAAAGAAATGCTGAGGTTGATATCCATCTCACATGTTTAATTAGAATGCTTTAGAACAGTTAAGACAAAAA
Source organism: Lepus europaeus (assembly GCF_033115175.1). NCBI lineage: Eukaryota > Metazoa > Chordata > Mammalia > Lagomorpha > Leporidae > Lepus > Lepus europaeus. The sequence continues at coordinate 124,230,364 of NC_084850.1, read as the reverse complement.
CCTGGAACTGTGGGCACCTGGCAGAACTTGACACTGTCTGTGGTGGAAGAGACCAGGCTGAATCTTTTGGGCCTCACTCGCCCAGTCCTCTTGGGAGACGGGTTTTTGCCTGGCTGCTGTAACCAGCAGAAAAAGTGACATAGAAGGGACTTGATGAGATCCCGTGTGTACTCCCTTTTCAAGATACCTATGTAACTCTTCTTGGGGAAAGCACTGCATCAGCTCCGTTGGAATCTTGCTTTTCCCTTTTAAGATTCCCTGTTAGAGCTGACTGGCAGGTGATTTTGACCAAGAAATTATGCATATACTTGAAAAAAATTTTTTAGACTAAATGTGTCTTAACTCTGTAGTGGACAGCCAAGGCAAGGTTCACCTATAAAATATAAAGTACGAAGTACTTGGGAAATTGAATTGGACTTTATGCAATGTTGGTGGAATCAAGTTCTGTTGCCTCTCTTGTTTCCAGTATGTTTATTGTTGCAATTCTAAATCTCTGCTCCCAGCGCTGCACTGCACTAAAGCTGAATGCTACATTCTGATGAGAAACCGGAGTTGTGCCTGAGTCAGCCCTGGCTGGCATGGCACGTTTTTTTCGAAGAGTGGAACCTCCCGCGTTAGCATTCTGACTCACCATAATCTTGGCAGAGTTCCTTGGTATTAAGATCATTGGAGGCCGTACTTGTTGCTTAAGGTTTACATACATGCTGTCTGCTGCTCTGAGGCTGCATCCTCACAGTGTATGCAAGTGCTTGAAATGTAAACATTGCCCAGGTCTAGAACAACCCGTGGATGCTTAAGAAATATTTGAACTGAATACGAAAAGCCATTGTAGAGTAAAACATAGCATGTTGAACATAGCTAGTGCTGCAATTAAATGTAAACTTGCTTGCTTTGCTGGTTTTTCATCATAATTCCTTGATTCTGAAAACGGAGTCTAAACTGGGAGCAATTGCTGATTTGATAAGAGAAAATATTAACTTGTACATGAAATATATGCTCATTGCAATCTTTGTACCCACAAGCTTGAATCTGACCTAGTTCACCCTGTGCCTCTGTCAGCTTAGTTACAGTGATAAATGTACACACATGTTCATGTTTCCAAGCAGCGTTGTAGTTTGTAGAATGAAGCCAGGCCCCCCCAAATTCTGTGCTCTTTGGTGGGTGGCCTGGCTTGTAGACACTGTTAGGAGTGAAAGGTGACTTTGGTTTAAGGTAATTTGTCACTCCGCGTTTCATGGAGAAAAATGTTTTGTTGTGATTGTTGGGAAAAAGTGTGACCAGAGAAGTGTGGGAACCAGATACCATTTCCCGTAGGTTGCAGAGCAATCTGTGGTGTCAGTCATAGCCAAACTAGTCCTGGAGCACATGGACGATTCTGTACCTGAATACCCAAAACAATAAAATAGTAGTTGTGATTCACTGTGCATCAGTGTGGTGTTTTCTTAGTTCTGGTCTGTATTCTCATCACTCCTACCTGTAAACTTCATCTTCTCTCTTGGTTTTCTGAAATTCATCTGTGAACAGCACCAAGAATCATTACAAGTTTCTGGGAATGAATGAGGTTGTTTACTTAAATTCTTATGATCCATTAAAGGAAAAATCAGTTGTTTCAATTCCATGTAGCAGGAAAAATGGAGCTCGCCTTTTGGAGAGCATTCTTTGGACAAAATATGGGAGCTGTGTAACAGTAAATTTTGATAGTGGTAGTTTTCAAAATATGGTCTATGGATGGGGAAAGAAGCCCGGATAATATATTGCCCAAGCTAGGACACTTTTGCAAATGAAAAAGAGCACTATTAGTATTCTGTGAAAATGGATGTAAACCACAACTGCCCTGGATAAACTGGAATGGCCCGGCTGTGGACCGCCTACAGCAAAGTTACCTGAAATGCAGCTTATCATAGATGCAGGGTCCTGGGCTCTGCTTCAGCTCTACCGACTTTGACTCTCTGCAGTGAAGTCTGTACAAATCTATATTTGAACAAATGCCCCAGGGGAATTCTTTAAGAAGTATGAGTTTAGAATTGCTGCCATGTGGAATATTCGGAAGATAAACCATTTGAATGTTTTCGATTAAAGAGCTGTTGATTGCTTTGTCTTGTGTCAGGAGTCAGAACAGCACTAGCACCAGAACCCAGGGCTGCAAAGACATTTGACTGCAATTACGTGCTTCCCCAGCAATAAGAGATGTATAGTCATGTTATTTAGCAATATGTCATTCTTTTACTAAACGTTCAGTGACTAGGGGATGTCTTGTCTTTTTCTAAATGAATATGAGAGCCATGTAACTACTGTCTTGCATATTTGTCACTAAAAATCAAAAGTTAGAGAAAATCTGAGGGGAAAACCATGGGTTTGAACGATTCTTGGGCAGTGTTGCTGTGGAAAATGAGGTCTTTTCTGCTACCAGCTCACTGTGTGAACTACGCCTTAGTTTCCTTATCTGTAAGATTTGGGAGTTGGAACGTGTGGATCCCAAGGCCCTTTCCCAGTTTGATGTTTCATGGCACTGTTTAAAATAGGAAGCAGTTACTAATCAGCTACTTTGAGGTTGTAATATATTTGGCCCCCAAAATACAAATCCAGTGACTCTTGAAAGTGACAGTGGTTTTAGTCAGATTTTGAAAATGATCCATTGGTATTTGAGATAGCCACTGTGCTAAGACATCATTCATAACTTGGGACTAGCATTCTCGGAGCAGCTACTTGTGTCCTGGATTGAAATTTATGAAGAAAGTATGCTTTAGACTCACAAAGAGATGCCCACTCAAGATCACGTGGTTTGCTGGAACTGCTGCAGAGCGCTGTCCCTCGGCTCTTTGTCCTTCAAAATCCTTCCAGACTGACTTGAAAATGTGTAGTTACAAGTGACTGGCTGCTGATAATATTTTCAGATGTTAACTTCGTAAAAGTGTGTAGGTTTACACATGAATAAATCATAAGGCATCGTGGGATATGAGGGATTGCCTCTGGGAAGGGCTTCTGTAGCCCACCATCTACCACTAGACTCTCTATGATGATGGAAACATTCCATGTTTGTGCTGTCAAATATGGTAACCAATGGCTACTGGAACAGTTGAAATTAGGCTAGTACATTCAAGGAAATGATTTTTAAGTTTTACTTTTTAAAATTAAATAGTTATCTTTGGCTCATGGTGATCTTAAGGGAAAGGACCATATCTAACAGCCATTTCATCTGCTGAGCTTTTTGATTAAACAACATTGAGCACTGATTTTTGCCAGTCGCTGGGTTAGGTGCTTAACAGTAGCTATGTCATTTCTAAAATACTGGTCTTAAAAATAATGATTTAGGGCAGGCTTTCTGGTGCAGCAGGTTAAGCCTCCGCCTGCAGCACCAACATCCCACATGTGTGCTGGTTCGAGTCCCAGCTGCTCCACTTGCAATCCAGCTCCCTGCTAATGCACATGGGAAAGCAGCTGAGGCCGGCCCAAGTGCTTGGGACTCTGCACACACGTGGGAGACCTGAATGAAGCTCCTGGCTCCTGGATTCAGCCTGGCCCAGCCTTGGCTGTTGTGGCCATTTGGGCAGTGAACCAGCAGATAGAAGGTATCTCTCTCTCTCTCTTTCTCTCTCTCTCTCTCTGACTTTCGAATAAATAAATAATTTAAAAAATAATTCTTTGTCTTCAGCTTTCTAATAACAGTATCTTTGGATAAGAAAATAAATGGTATTAAGACATTTTCCATTGCTATAACAAAATACCTAAGACTGGTTAACATACTAAGAAAAAAGTTTTGCGGGCTGAAAGTTTCAGATCTGGGAGCCCCATGAGTTTGGCCTCTAATGAGAGATTATTAGCAAATGGCATCATGATGGGAGCATGTGCAAGGCGAGAGATCACGCAGTGAGATAGGAAGCCAGAGACCACAGAGGGGCCAGCCCTATTCTATTATTACGACTCACTCCCTTGTTAACTAAGAGGTCCCACAAAAATCACATTAATCTCTTCAGAGGGTGATGTCCCCATGACTTAATTACTTTGCTTTAGGCCCACTCCTTAAAGGTTCCCTCACCTCTTAATACCACCGCACTGGGGACCAAGACTCCAACACCCGGACCCTGGAGGGGTACACTCAAACCATAGCAGATACTCTCTTGGTATGGCCGTATGGCAAGCCAGTTCTCATTTCGCATTTGCCCTTGGTGAGATGAAGCCATTGATCTACCATTTGAATGCAGTTACTCAGGCTCCCTTTGTTTTCTGAGCTCTGATGTAATGCTACAGCCCCAGAGGGTCTCAACCTGGCTCCACGATGGAGTCTCTGAGACTTGAACCCCACTTCAGACCCGTCACAGGGGTACTGGGAAGTATTTTTATGTGTCTATTCACAGGTTATAATGTGTGACAGGGTTGAAAACCACTGATAAAGTTCAAACTATAGACCATTCTTTGAAAACACCAAGAATGCCTGCAGCAGCAAATCCTGTCTCTGTGGTACAGAGCAGGCCTAAGGTCCTTGCGACTATTGGTGCTCTGACAGGGGTGAGGAACAGTTTTTCTGCCAAAGGCCATTTGGATATTTGTAACATCATTGAAGGGGGGGGTGCAAACAAAATTATCAACTTAAAAATTAGCTTGCTGTTGATGTACTGAATTTTGGGTCCCGTGTGTGGTTGCCCTGGCAGGGCCGGGTCTAATGATTTCACAGGCTTTATATGGCCTACAGCTGAGACGTTCCCCGCTATTGGAAAATGCTTCCAAAGGAGGAAAGGCTATATCGGTTTGGATTTGGGGCAGCCAAGCAGTCTTGCTGTTCCATTCTGTGCAGGAAACTCTAAGCTAGGCTAATACACTACTCTTACTGTTTTCTGGCATTCTTGTCCAAACAGAATTTGCCAGTCCTCAGACAAAATACACATGTTAATGATTTCACCAACCGTGATGGATGCAGGAGGTTTCAACACTTCCATAGTAACAGCTTAATATAATAGTGTAATTATTTCTAAAGTTAGAGATAATTATTGTCACCTTAGCACAGTAATTGGAATGGAGCTTCCTATATGAAAACTGCTCTTCCCCTACGGCTTCAACTGGTAATGAAATGACAGTTTATGAGGGCAAATAAATGTCCCATTATTCAGGTGAGAAAGGCCCATCAAGCATGCTGTAATCAAAAGAATCTAGGGTGAGACCTGGAATGACCATCTCACCCATAAAACAGCCCTGTCCAATTAGGAGAGTTTAAATGATTACCCTTGAGGCCCCAGCCTTATTTGTCGAGGCCTTGGAGGAAGGAGTATGTGTCGATGACTTTGGTAGCTCTCCCAGAACCTTACCATTGTTCATGGACCTAGCTAAGGCATGACATTGTCAGTCTCCTCTTTTAAGAACAGAGTGCTTCGAAACAGAAAGCTTTTTTGAAATCTCATCTCCCCGTTTTCCTCTGCTCGGAGTAAGAGTTGGCAGTCTTCACACATTAGGACAGAGCAATCCACCCCGAGGAAATCAGGAAAATAGTTTTCAGGTTCTCTTTGATACCATCAGAAGTCTTGGTAGCCAGCAAATGGACTTCTCATTATGAGCTCTCTCAAGTCAAAGGTAGGGCCAGTAAGGAGAGAACAGAGCTGTTAGCCAGGCTATTAAACTGAAATTGGGGGCAGGGGACGGGGATTGTGTGTCTTTAATCTTTATATCCATAGCACCTAGTGGCTCACTCAAATGTTTATTGAATACTTTAGATGGGAATGTACGCCAAACCTTAAGGTAAAATGTGGATCAAAGGCCACAATAAAGATAAAGAGTGTGGAATAGCTTGCTACTGCATGGCTGAAAGTGAGTCGCAGCTTAAACTGCCTGTTGGTATCCAAAGGACCAGAAGGAAAAAAAGAATGGGCTAGTAGGCAGGAAAGACGCTTGCCTGTGGTATGGTGTAACCAGGTAGCTAAAGTTCGGGCAAGCTGAAACCCTTGTATCCCTGCAAAAATAATGCTTTAACTGTCTCTTTAACTGTCAGCTTGATACGCCCACTTTCCCAGGATGCACCTGTTGCATCCGGGACCAGGGCACATGCTCAGACCCCACCCCGGTTGAATACCCGGTTGGAGGGTCCATCCCCTTCCTTATAAAGAGGTGGAAGGCGGGAAGGCGGAAAGTGCTTTCTCCACCGCGGAAGGTCCTCGGGTGTGCCACTCCCGTTTTTCTTCTTTCCACGGCAGTCCGGACGGAGCTCTCCTGCTCTCGCTTAAGGTACCGCTTCCCAAGTTTTTCTGTTTCTCGGTTGCGGGCAACTCTGGCCCACTCATGTTGCATATTTCTCAGTGTGGGGCGGCGCACACTGGAGCGCCTGAGTGTGTTTCTTTCCTGACTGCGAAGTAAATTCTCTTCCTACTTGCACACAAGTCACCACTTAGTATTTTTACCTCTTTGGGAGACAAAAACCTGGATTGGAAGTTAATAAATTCGTTGCCCACATCACCCGGAGACCGGAAGCTCTATGCCTATCCATTGATCAAAGTCTTTGGCTAGTCCTTGGCTCCAGTCCGAATATGGATTGGAGGATGTGTACAGGGAACAGGGGAAGGGCCTCTCAGATTTCCTTCTCTGTTGGCCATAGCTCCATGTTCAGAAGTTGAAGATTCCATTGTGCCTCTCCCATGGGCCAATTACCATGTTCCTTTGGGTCACACATCTGGTCTAGCTAGTCCATGCCTCTCCAGTGGGTATCAGGGCTTCAGAACCATTTATGCAAAGCAATCACTAGTAATTGTTAAGTAGGAATTGAAATGTTAAATAGGGATGTTTTTTCTAAAAAAAAAAAAAAAAAAAGAACTCTCTGCATGAGGGTTACTGCTCTTCAACGCTGTCAGGACTTGGAAAAGATTCAAGGGTTTGTGATCGCTATTCTGTCACCTTGTGGTAGAATAATGGCGACAGCCTAATCCTCTAAAACCTGGGAAGATGTTGTATTACAAGAAGTCATTAAGCTTATTGGTGAAATTGCTGAGGACCTTAAAATGAGGAGAGCTTGCTGGATTATCCAGGTGGGCCCAGTGTAATCACAATAGACCTGTGAGGGGAGGAAGGAGATGGACGGTGGTCGGAATGATGTGACGTGGGAAAGACTGGACTGGCCATTGCTGGGTTTGATGTGAGTGGGCCATGAGCCAAGTGAACACCAGAGCTGGAAAAGGCCAGAAAGCACTCTCCCTTAGAGCCTCCATAGAGGAACTGCTGACACCTTAATTTAAGACCCATTTGGGACTTCTGTTGCTGTAAGCCACTAAGTTTTCATAATTTGCTACAGCAGTAGGAAAATAGTAGCTCTTCAACTGCTTTTATGTATCATTCATCCCTGGATACCAGGTATGGAAGCAAACGGAAGAAGAATCACTGACTCAGTTGTGTTAACATGGATTTGTGATCTGACTAATGAATGGTATCTTGTCAACATCCGACCAGTGATTATCAAACAAATGAAAAAGATTGGTTATCTTCTCAAACTATGTACTGGGTCATGTACATGAGAAATGGTCTTTTCTTTGGACTTAAATTTTATTGTGATAAGGTTATTTGCAAATGGAGTAAATTAAAAAGGTCCCTCTGGAGAGAGTAATGTGCAGTATACTCTTTCAAGTATGGATTCATTAATTGGTTTTAAATGGAAAATAACATATCAAAAATTTTAGTTGTCTCTAACCCTTCACAAGAACTCTGCTTTTATGAATACATAACCTTGCAAATTAAGTCATCCTCCCCACACCACCCACCCAAGAAATTATAAAGTTAAAAGAATAGAAATTGCTTATAGAAGACAGTATAAGTCAATTCTACTGTGAGTATTTCTCTTTAAGTTTCCCACATTTGGTCAACTGAGATTCAGACAATATGGTGTCTTTTCCAAAATACAAATCATTGCAGAAGGGCTTTACATAAGGGTTAGTTAGCACCTACAGATATTGGTGCTCTTAGTGATATTTCAGACTTTACTGGTTATTTATTGGATTTTGCTTGATGGATTCTTAAATAATTAGATCACTAGGTATACTATAATGCTTATAAACTGTTACACTCTGTCTGAAAAGCATCTCCATGGGAGTCCTATAGCTCCTGCTGAATACCTGGAGATGTTGTTTAAAATTTCAACTCCAGTAGCCTATGAGGACTGCAGTACAAGAGGATTGTGGGGTCTGTGTGTGTGTGTGTGTAAACATCTGTGATAATGTACATTTTTTTCTCAGGAGTTGTGTTGATTTACAAAGCTGAATTCTCTCTGGGACAAATTTCAAGATTCTTAAGTATGAGTCTTATTATACCTTAAAATTGTTTTACCCTTGAGAACATGTTTGAGGGATCATGAAAGACAAGAAGAAACCTACAACTGTTGCTTGAAATAAAACCTGTCAAGACTGTGTATGATCTGTGTGGCAAAGTAAAGTAATATGGTCTATGAATCATAACTATTCCATTTCTAAAATCATTTCCTCGCTGACTGCAGGCCTGGCTTTATTCTTCCTACAGCCTAGGCCAATGTCAGAATTGTGGTCATTTCGAAGAGCAAAACTTCTGCAGATGGAATTAATGTAAGCATAAGCACAATTCTCAAAACACAGACATAGGCTTTCATTGTTGACATCTGGGACCTGGATTGAGGGTCTCCCCCCTGTCTATGCAACTCTCAGTTGATCACAGGAGCTTTTCCCCAAAGATGGGAAAGTGGTCCAGATGACCCCTTTGCAAAGTTTAGGTCCACTTGAAAGCATTCTGTCAAGTGGCAAGAAAAGAAAGGTGGAAGGCACCCAAGAGCCTCAAAGTGTGGAGTCTGAGGCGGGAACCCGTCACCAACACTGTCAGTGGTGGAGGCCCCAGAAGACTAGGGGCGCCCTTTGCAGCTTTCCACTTTGTTTCTGTCCCTTCAGTGACAGCCTTGTAGCTGGGGACAGGGGGGAGGGGGGTGGGGAAAGCTTGGGGACAGTGCAGGCTGTGTCATAAATTTAGACACAGGCAAAGGGGAATCTCAGCTGCCATTTTATTCAAATCCTTCACTTTACAAAAGCAGACACCAAGGCCAGAGAAATGAAGTGGTTTGGCCTAGGTTACAGATCAGTGGTGCAGCCTGCAGTTCAGGGGCCTGACTGGGCTCAGCACTTAACCTCCCCTCCTCCTGGCTCTTCCTGGTCAGCTCTTAAGTAAGATGTGAGTGAGTCCTTTGGCACCTCCAGGACCTCGCCCTGGCCTGCACAGCATGGTCCAATCCTTCTGAAGCGCGGGGCCACAGCCAAGCACAGGCAGGCCCAGGGCCAGCCCACCGCTGCAGTGCCCGCAGCTTTCCGCACATGGAGCTAGAACTCATAAATAGGAACCCCCAGCGGCACACTTTGAAGAAGCATGACAGGCAAAAGTGCAATTCTGCATCCCTTTATTTATAAATGAGTTGGGAAGGCTGTGTTTCATTTGGGGGCAGGAGTGGGATGGGAGCGGGGGTGGCATGGGAACGCGGGGTGGGGAGCTGATTCCAGAAGTTTGCGATATTCAGCACCAGAGCAAATGCTTGGGCCTAAGGTCGTGCTTCAACCCAGGCGCATGGTCTTTTTGTCTTATATATACAGCATAGTCTCAAGTGTGTATGCTTTTCTTATGGCTTTGTCCCCAGACACATTGCAGTGACACAACAAAACACTACAGGAGAGTATATGGTGCAAATGCCTCAGGAGCTATTTCTTTTGTTAAAAAAAAATCTGACAGCCAACACTAGTGCAGAAGGGATGTCTGAGAAACAGGCACCTCTTTGCTAGAGTCAGGCTCAGCTGATTAGCGGAGCCTGTGATGTCATCTCGCATCTCTCCCTGGGGGGATGACCAGGTGCTAAAATAAGTCCTTGAGATGGAGAGAAAATAAATCTATGCTCTTCCTGTCCCTCCCTCAAAGGATGGACTCATAGTATCTAGCAGCCTAAGGCAGAGGGGAGCAAGCTTGCAGTCCCGCTGCTGTGTCTTTTTCCGAGAGCAAGGCAGAAGCCAGGCTGCCATTGGTGTCTTGTTTCTCTTGTAGCTGCCTTTCCTTGGCGTCTGTAGGGTCCTGGTGCCCAGGAGCTTGCTTGCCAGAAACAGGCCATTCAGTGTGACTGTGGCATTATAATTGTACCCAAGTTTCTTAGCTGGAGGAGGGCTAAACGTATGACTTCAGGGTCTCCCATAGGACAACATGGGGAAGCTAGCGAGGCAGGAACCCACACCCTGCATGGGTATCCATAACCCTGGAGATACATAACAGGAGTCCTAGTTCTTTACCGGTTGGAGGCGTGGTAACACTTGAAAGGGAGCAGAAAATAAATCCCCTCCCACTGCCGCCCTACTTGAGACCCATGCTCTCCCATCTTCACAACCTGCCCCTTCCACAATCCGAAATGGCGGTCTTGTGGCCCTCACAGTCTGGACCTTCGTTCCTTTTCCACGGCAAAGGGATTCTCTGTCCTTGCTTTCTGTAATTTCTGCTTACCTCTCTCAGCTTTAACTCACTCTCGAGCGATAAACCTCTGGGAGCAGGAAGGTGGCTGGGGGTTGGGGAGAAGCTAGAAGAGACAGAGATGGCCATGAGATAGCAAAAGGTGGGTTGCAGAGTGTTTCTAATTCCTTGTCAGTAGGCTCCTAGCCTTGGCAGGGTGGGGAGGTTTTCTTAGAGCTAGTAGGGTGAGATTTAGGGTTTGTATTGGCCCATCCCGGCACATCCCCGGCATCAGTTGCTTCCTGTAATTGGCAGCTATGGCAGCACTGTTGGATAGGTCATGTAAGTGGCACCTGTTGGTATGGGGTATGACGTCTGCAAATTTATTGTCAGTCTATTACATCAACCCCACACCACAACTGGACTCCAGTAAAAGTGGATCTTTCTGCCCTGGACCATGGAGTAAGAACATAAAAGGCTTTCCCAAGAGTTTACCCTATGAAGGGAGGTCCTGAAGGGATTTAAGAGAGCAGATTTTCTTTAGCCTCCTTTCTTCTCTCCAGGAACCTGTTTTCTCCATTGCTGTTCCCTTGTTCTCCGCTACTCTTCCTCGTGCCTGGCCAGTCTCCTTGTCCCTTCATTGCTATACGTGGCAACCAACTGACATGGAGGGCATCTATGAACTGTTTGTCCTGGATACATGATGGAGAACAGAGGTCAAATGGGCACAATGGAAGAATGGGGCCCTTGCCTTTCTCTGTGGAGCAATAGTCTGGGTGGGCCTTGTGTCCAAAATGTTTTCTTCTCATGCGCCATGTTCCTGCCAGCACTCTGTCCCACACGAGTACTTGGCAGAGTTCTGGGGAGAGAGAGTGAGCCAGGACTGAGGAGGTTCCAAGCCAGCTTGACCTTGTACTTTTGCTTGGCAACAATTGCCACTCCTCTCCAGGTGGCCAGGGAGGTAGTTTGACCCCAACACGAAGGGGAAAGACATGCCACTTTCATTCATTGGTTGCCCCCCTTGTCACTTAGAAAGCTGGTTCCCAAGGCCTCTGAAAAAGGGATATCAGAAGAGATGCTAGACTCTGCCCCCAAGTTGCTGGTTTGGGCCTCTGCTCAGTCAGGCCCCAGCTCTGTCTCTAACTTTACTGGGATAACCAGGCAAGACCTATTTCTATCAAAGAGTTTGGTTCCAAACCTTGACTGTCTGCTCCTTTACCTACATGTGATTAGGGAGCAGTAAATTCAGACAGCTCAGCAGAAGTGTTCAGAGTCTCCATCCCATTTGGCAAACTGAGGGCCAGAGATAACTGCAATAGTACCTAAGCCATTCAGACGCTGAGAGCCTAACTGATGCCATGGTTCTCTGCAAAGCTCTTCAGAGCCTCTTTTCACCCACCAGTATAAGGGGAGACCACAGTAATGACATAGGAATTTCTTGGTTGGGACAAAACATTTCTACAGAGATCTGGGATGAGCTTTTGACAAACTGCCCAAGTCACAAGGGAACCAGATGGTTCTTTAGAGCAAAGATCTCAGTGGGGTATTGATATGGTGAGCAGGAGAGGAGTATATTATAAAATGCCATCACCATAGATTCATATTGTATGTGACATCCACCCTGGGGTGGCGTGTTTGGAGCATACACAGAACAGATACGTGCAGGTAGCACCCCTATCGGTACACTATCTGTTTGGTACATCAAGTAGGTCTGTGACACTGTTAATTGGTCAGAAATGGGAAAGGCCATTCCATAATAGCATCCTTAAAGGAGAAGCTGGGGGAGCCATTTATCATCTGCCAAATGTGGAGCTAAAGGCTCACAGCTCCTCATTTTCTATACTGCCCCATTCTTCCATGTTTCTTTGTTGCAGGTCCCACTGATTTTAGGTAATTTCTGGGAAACAATGACATCAAACCAGTGAAGAGAGGGTACAGCCAGGAGCACAGTAGGCCCTTGACACGCGGTGTTCAGGTGCATACTTGGTGGCCTTGCCACATTCCTGACTCTGAAAAGAGCTGATGCTTTACACCAAGTATTAGTAGCTGAACCAAGAAGGTTGGAATCTGTTTTTAACTCGACTATTTCAGCAGCACTTGGTCACCTGTATTGGAAACATTTATTCTGGCAGAGCTTGGGTGGCAGGAGACAACGTGCAGGGCGCTCATGGAGCCAGAAGTAGCAGATTGGAGGGAACAGCGACTTCCACAGGTGGTTTACTTGGTAGGGTTGGGTGTAAGGACCAAAGCAGAGGACACCCCACTCAGTGCAAGTCTCCTGGGGGGTGCTCTGCCTATTTCCTTAGCAAGGTTAAAGTAGAGTGATTCTAGATGATGCTAAGAAGGTTTGTGTAGTTTGCCTGGAAACCTCCATGCCGAGCCCAAGTCCTGGGTTATGTGGACAATGAGGGAGAACTGACAGAGTTCAGAGTCCCTCTGCTGAGCCAAACAGCGCCTGTGACTCTTCCCCTCCGAACACCACCCAGGCATTCCCCATGATCCCTCCCACCTCCCCGATCTGTGTGGTGTGGCTCGTGTGTGCCAGCCGCTGTTACTTCTCATCCTCATCCCCCTCACTCATGCTGCTGATGGAGGCAGAGGCTGCTTTAGGCGAGGAGGGAGGCGAGGCTTTGGCTGGCAGCCAGGAGAAGGTAGGCGATGGGGAGCGTGATGGGGACCGGCTCCTGGTCGGGCTGCTCACGGGGCTCTGCTTCGGAGATAAGGCCTGTAGCATCCGGCTACTCCTTTCCTGGAACATCTGCTTCTAGAGAGGAATTTCAGAGAAGGCATCTGTTAGCAATCTGAGGTGGCAGCACAACAGAAAACAAAGGCAGGAAGGAGAGCCACCACTCCCAGACACCTGCAGCCGCTGACACAATGGTATCCTAACAACTCCATGTTGCTGAAAACCGTGGTGGCAAGGAACTGAGTATCATTCAAGGGGCAGCCAGATGCTGATGCTTAAGATTGAAATCACTGGGGAACAGCGCTGTGGCGTAGTGGGCTAAGCCTCTGCCTGTGGTGCCGGCATCCCATATGGGCACTGGTTCGAGTCCCAGCTGTTCCTCTTCCGATCCAGCTCTCTGTTATGGCCTGGGAAAGCAGTAGAAGATGGGCCAGTTCCTTGGGTCCCTGCACCCGCGTGGGAGACCCAGAAGAAGCTCCTGGCTTTGGATCGGCGCAGCTCCTGCCATTGCGGCCAATTGGGGAGTGAACCAGCGGATGGAAGACCTCTCTGTGTCTCTCCTTCTCCCTCTCTCTCTCCCCCTCTCTGTAACTCTACCTCTCAAAAAAAAAAAAAAAACAACAAATAAAATCTTTTTTTCTTGACAGTCACACATGAATTTTATTGAAAATGAGAGGCAAAGCAACCGATTGGGACTGGCACTCCTTACAAGTGCGGCCCCCAACAACGGGTTACACAGATTTCTGTAGTATTCTGTCCACTAGGGCTCACAATTTCGAACCCCTGGTATGCAGAATAAAATTTTTTTAAAAGGTTGCAATCACTACTGTTTCCCAAGACTCTTGCATTCTTCCTTCCTTTCCTTCTACTTATAACATTAAAGTGAGGATCTGTTATTTGGCAGGTAATTAATAATGTCCTAGGTACTAGGGAGGTAGGAGAAAATAAGACAAAAGTCTCTGTCCTCATGAACATGAGGCGAAATCACAAAATAAACAAAATACCGGCTAAGTCAGATGGAAATGTGTCTATGCGAAAAATAAGCGGGACAGAGGATAGCAAGAAGAGGTGGGGGCGGGGGACTGCAACTGCAAATGGGGTGCTCAGGGGGTATGTCACTGAGAAAATGCCATTCAAGCAGAGACCTGAAAGAGATAAGGGTGGCACCCCATGAATAGCACCCAGCAGCAGCATGTTCTTAACAAAGAACCCTACCAAGGGAACAGGCCATGCATATCCAAGGACGAGCTGGAGTAGGGTCAGCTGGGAAAGGAGTGGGACAACAGGTCGTGTAGGAGATCAGCAGGGAGGTGACAGAGGGCTTGGCGGCCATTTTGAGAGCTCTGGGCTTCCCTCTGAGGAGAACCACATGGGATATTCATGTTCGAGGGGAGGAGGGAGGCCTTTTGGGAGCAGCGGCCTGAGCTGGTTGGGAGGGGAGAATGTGAGGCTTATGAGGGGGTGGGAAATTGAAGCAAACAGCAGGGGGCTGTTTTGCCATGGAGGAGAGACACCTCTGGAGAGTGCCCAGCAAAGGAGTAACAAAATAAGCTTTTTACTTTCAGAGGGCTGCACTGGTTCCTGCCTGGGAAAGGACTCCAGCGAAGCCAGGGCAGGAGCAGGGAGACCAGGTAAGAGACTGTCACAATAAGAATGCAAGATTATAGTGGGGCCTGGGCCTCAGTAATGGCTGTGACAATACTAATGAGTCATGGGCGGATTCCCAGTGTATCCCTCCCCTGTATCTTTACTAAGGTATAAGAGACTCACCCCTTTAAAATGTTACGCAGTTTGACAAATGCATACAATCACATGACCACCACAGTCGAGGCATAGAGGAGTTCCAGAGCCCAAATGCCCTTCTGATCCTTTGGAGTCATCCCCTGCCAGCCCCCTGGCAGCAGATCTGTTTTCTGTCCCTACAGTTAAGCCTTTTCCAAAGTGTTACTGAAGTGGGATCCTACAGTATGTGGTCTGGCTACAATTTGAAGGTAGAGCCCACAGGACTCGCTGACAGATGGGATGGTGGCATGTGGGAGGAAGAGGAATTAAAGGACTGTTTCTGGCCTGTGAAACTAGAAAGCAGTGCTGCCATTTGCTGGGGTGAGGAAGACGGGTGGGGGCAGGTTTTGGCGGTGGGACCTGTTTTCCAGTTGGGGACTTCAGCTGACTTGCTTGGTGCTTTCAGAACTGAGACCTTCCCTGAGGCTGTCCTCCAGCTTTCTGGGAAGCCTGGTTCTGGCCTTGTTGTTGCCAGTGTCCTTGGCTTCGTGCCTTTTGCCTGCTGCTCACTCCCCCAGACTCTGTTCCGCTAACTTCAGAGTGTCCTAACTGTACTGAGGGGGGTCTTTCCATTGCTCATAACTGAGCTTCACCCTCACTTTGGTCCAACCTTTTGATCCTAAACTAGTTGAGTATCCCTTACCTAAAATGCTTGAGACCAGAAGTACTTCAGATATGGGATTTTTTTGGATTTTGGAATATCTGCATATACATAATGAGAAATGTTGGGAACGGGACCCACGTCTAAACATGAAACTCATTTATGTTTCATATGCATCTGATACACATAGACTGAAGATAATTTTATACAGTATTTTTAGTGTAACTGCAGTCTATCATGTGAGATTAGGGATGGAATTTTCCACTTCTCAGTGTGAAAAAACGTTTCCGATTTTGGGTCTTCAGATCATGGATGTTCAATCTGCATTAATCCATGGTGGACTTTGCTTGCTATTTGGGTCATTCATTTTACAAACCATTATGGAGACTCTCTGGGGACCAGGTGGGACCTGAGCGGGGTCTCCAGTACACACATGTAAAGGGTGTAGACAAGAGAAAAAGGTCTGCCGTAAGGGCTCTGTAAGCAGGAGGTGCTTAGTAGACAGTACTAAGTACAAGCTGTGCAGCATGATGAGGCCCCTCAGTGCCATGAGGTGGCACTAGCTTGGGTCTGTAGCACCAGAGGAGGCTGGAGTTTCTCCTCAAGAGCTCTAGGAAGATTTTAATTAGGAGAAGAATATGGTTAGACTAGCATTTTAAGCATATCTTGGTGTGGGAGCATAAAAGAAACCATAAAGGAAAAGACTGATGTTCAACTCCATATAAATTTAAAACTTGTGTGCCTCAACCACCACCACAAGCTTAGCGGTTAGGCTGATGGTTAGGACGCCAGCACTCCACATCAAAGTACCTGGATTCAATTCCTGCCTCTGGCACCTGATTCCGCCTTCCTGCTAATACAGACCTGGAAAGACAGTAGTGATGGCCCAAGTAGTCAGGACCTATCACCCACCTGGGAGACATAGATTGATTTCTCAGTTCCCAGCTTCAGCCCCATAGCTTTTGTTGGCTTTTGAGGAGTGAACTAGTGGAGGAGAGATCTCCACTTAGGATACAGCTCCCAGCAAATGTGCCTGGGAAAGCAGTGGAAGATAGCCCAAGGCTCTGGGCCCCTGCACCCACGTGGGAGACCTGAATAAAGCTCCTGGCTTCAAGCCTGGCCCAGTCCTGGATGTCGTGGCCATTTGGGGAGTGAACCAGCAGATAAAAGATCTCTCGTGTGTGTGTGTGTGTGTATCTCCTCCACTGCCCATAACTCTGCCTTTCAAATAAATTTTTAAAAATCTTTAAAAAATTTTCTTCCTGAAGAGATAATCAGAGATGTAAGTAAATATTTGCTCTGTATCTGAATGTTCGTTATCCCAGTGTCGTAATAGAGAAAATGGCAAGCTCCCTAAATATGTTAGATCTTGTTCCACTACAGGATGCCATACTAAGCACTTGATGAAAATCAGATTCTTAAAGAAGAATAATGTGAGCAAATGCTCATGAGTGATGGCAAAGTCAGAATGATTTCTGAACAGTAGAGTGTGCATATGTGAACACAGAAAAAAGATCTAGGTTATACAACTACCAAGGACATTTAGACTTATTTTAGCTTTACTTTCTAAAGTTCTGTAATGAATACACTTGGCCCTCTGTATCTGGAGGTTGTGCATCTGCAGAATTTACTGACCACATATGAAAAATATTTGAAAAAAATTGTATTGGTACAGAACAGGTGCAGACTCATTTTCCCCTCAGTGATACAGTGTAACAACTGTACACAGCAGTGACATTGTGTTAGGTATTGGTAGTCATCTGTGATGAGTATATGAGGGTATGTATAGGTTATATGCAAATTCCATGCCATTTTATCTCAGGGACTAGAGCAGCTATGGATTTTGGTATCCTCAGAGTCCTGGAACTGATCCCCTGAGGATACCGAGGTACGACTGCTTACTACTTTTATCAACATAAAGAAGTATTATGATGGGAAGAAAGGTAACACTAGCATGCAGGTCAGGAGGAAGAATAAGCATTGCCTTAAGGACATGAGTGAGAAAACAGGCCTCAGTCATCAGTTCCCCCAGGCATCATTTTCCCTTTCTAAACTCTAGCCCATTACTTTCCAGAGCCCCAAGCTTCCTATAGCAGATACCATAGAGATGATTTGCTGATCGCTAAGATCCTTTCCAGATTTAAAACTCTACACGTCAACGAATACACCAATTATTTACCTTCCATTAAGAGCGCTGGTGATTCTGCAAAAGACATTCAGACCACTGCCAAAATCAAACAAACAAAAAATAGCACAGTACAACAGCATTACCTTATATTAAGCCCATTTATGAGACAAAATCAAATGCCAAAGGACTGGGTGGCCTATTATTAACAGCAACATTAAAAAAAATGCTTGAACTCCTGGCAGGCACTTTAAAATATGTGTTTGTATTACTGTAATCTTTAAGCATATTTTTAGTGGCAGCCATTAGCCCTCCTGCTGTTAATGGATTGTCAGCATTTCCATTAGAGGCCCACTTTCTAAGAAATCTACAACTTAGCTGCTCTAGTTTGAATCAAACTCATAACTGAGAATATTCTGCTGAAGGGGGATGCTAGAATTTGAATCCTTAATGATAAACAATGGTGTCGCATTTCATAAAATGTGGTATCCGTGCAAAACAACTCGGGGCCTGGGATCTGTTTTTGGTGCATTTGGAAGGGTGGTTTCCTTGCAAAGGAGCTGAAATCAATCTGGTCAGGAGACAGTTTGTAATGAGTTTCCTGGGAAGAAAAGCACTTTAGAAATATAACAAATAATGAAGACTATGGCATGGCATTTTCAAGGAGAAAAGGTATTTAAATTCAGTCTTTGACTGTATTAAGAGGTTTCCATTTATAAAGTTTTCCCCCAAGAAAATAATCCATTTATAGTCCTGTCCATATGAAAGTAATTTTCTATTTCCCTCCTACAAAGTTTTCCCTTTTAAGAAGTACTTAACATCTAGTGAGGCAGTAAATGTCTTGACAAATGCCTTTAAAGGTTTCAGTATTTCAGATACATTCTGGAATATCTTCCAAAAAGATGGAAAAAAATCCAGGTAAAGTCTGGTGTGGACCCCTGAAACTGAAGAAGATGGAAGGGCTCAAGCTTTAGTTTTGGCCAAATCAAGAAACCAGAGGGGCTCTTGTTGTGGCACAGCAGGTTAACCTACCATCTTCAGACCAGCATCCCACATCAGAGTACTGGTTAGAGTCCCAGCTGCTGTTTCCAATCCAGCTCCATGCTAATGCACCTGGAAAGGCAGAGGAAGATAGCCCCCTCCCGCCCATGTGGGAGACCCAGACCGGGTTTCTGGCTCCTGGTTTTTGCCTGGCCCAGCCTCAGCCATGGCAGCCACTTGGGGAGTGAACCAGCAGATGGCAGATCAATCAATCTCAATTCATTCTGTGTGTGTGTGTGTGTGTGTCTGTAAGTAACTGCCTTTCAAATAAATAAGTCAATCTTAAAAAACAACAATAAACCCTTACACAGAGTGCGGGTGTACTGTTCTAAGGTCCTTAAAGTGTGAACCAATTTAATCCTCGCAACATCCCTAGGAGTCCTAGCAAGTAAACTACAATTACTTCCCCCAGAGACAGATGTTGAGACTGAGGCCCAGAGAGGCAAAAGAACTTGGCTAAGGCCACCCAGCCATGAAGTGAGTCCTTGCTCAGCACTAACTCTTGTAATTAGCCACTTTTAAATGAGAATCTTTTCATGTTTACTCACATCTTATTGTGTATTTATTTAAAGACAATTTTTAATATCAATTATGAAAACATTTTTAGCTGTATTTTGTATCTCTTTTCTGGAAATCAAAAGTCTTAAAAATCAGCAGTGCGTACAATTGTGGCTGTTACAAAAAATGGGTGAAGATATGGAGAATTTAGAACTGTTTATGTATTGCTGGTGGGAATATAAAATAGTGCAGCCTCAGGAAGTTAAACATATAATCCAGCAATTCCACTTATGAGCATATATCCAAAGAGCTGAAAGCAGGTATTCAAACAGATATGTTCACAGCACTGACATTCATAACAGCATTATTCATTATTGCCAAAAAGATGGCAACAACCCGAATGTCCATCAGTGGAAGACTGGACAAGCAAGATGTGGTACATACGTGGACTGTTACTCAGGGAAGGAAATTCTGGCACAGGCAACAACATGGATGACCTTTGGGAACATGACTAAATGAAATAAGCCAGACACAAAAGGACAAATACTGTTTAATTCTACTTACATGAGGGATTTAGAGTAGTCAGATCCATAGAGACAGAAAGTAGAATGAAGTTTGTTAGGGACTGGGGGGTAGAGGGGCTGCAAAGTTGTTTAGTGGATACAGTTTAGGGCAATGAAAAAGTTTTGGGGGCCAGCATTGTGGCAGAACAGGTAAAGCTGCCGCCTCCAACACTTGTATCCTGTATGGGCGCCGGTTCAAGTCCTGGCTGCTCCACTCCAATCCAACTCCCTGCTAATTGCCTGAGAAAAGAAGCAGAAGATGGCCCATGTCTTTGGACTCCTACTACCCATGTGGGAGACCTGGATGAAGCTCCTGGTTCCTGGCTTTGGCCTGGCCCAGTGCTGGCCGTTCCGGCTATCTAGGGACTGAACCAGCAGATGGAAAAATCTCTGTCTCTGTCTTTCCCTCTTTCTCTCTGTAACTCTGACTTTCAAAATAAATAAAATCTTTTGTAAAAGTTCTGGAGATGGATGGTGGTGATGGTTGCACAGTGTCAATGTACTTAAAATCACTGAACTATATGTAGTTTGTCAAAATTGCAGATTTTATGTTATGTATATATTTGCCAAAATTTTAAAGAATTCTCACCCTATGTCAGTCTGTTCTTTCCAAAATGAAACTATCTAGTCAGGTTTCTCACAAAGGGTATTATTTGTTTATATCAGATGGCGAATGCCTGTTGGATTCGCAGAGGAATCAGTGAGACTGATAAGATGGAGCGATGAGAGCCGGTGCCGCAGCTCACTAGGCTAATCCTCCACCTGCGACGCTGACACCCCAGGTTCTAGTCCCGGTTGGGGCACCAGATTCTATCCTGGTTGCTCCTCTTCCAGGCCAGCTCTCTGCTGTGGCCCGGAAAGGCAGTGGAGGATGGCCCAAGTGCTTGGGCCCTGCACCCCATGGGAGACCAGGAGGAAGCACCTGGCTCCTGGTTTCAGATCGGCGCAGTGCGCCGGCCATAGCGGCCATTTGGGGGGTGAACCAATGGAAAAGGAAGAACTTTCTCTCTCTCTCTCTCACTAACTCTGCCTGTCAAAAAAAAAAAAAGTGATGAGAGTTTGCTGATCTAACTAAAAACTTGCAACTGACTTAAGTTCATTTGCTCCTGCTGCACAAGGAAAGGGTCAGTGTTCACATGGAAAAGTAGACCCACTTCACCTTAAACAGGAATGGATTCTGTTTTTTTGCTAATGATGGGATACAGTGGCAGAGCATTCAAAATGATATGTAATGATTTAAAAAAATACCATGTGGTTGAAGTGCTATGGTGTAAATAGAGTGTGTTTGCATGTCAAACAAGCAAGTTCCAAAGTTTCATTGGAAAGAAGCTACCCTCAAATCAAACCCTAAATGCTGAGCAAACATCCCTGACCCAGGCTCCTTGACCCTCAGCATTTGGGGGGTGAAGAATATCCTATCCAAGATGGCAACAAAGTTTGAAAGTTACGCTCCCTTACTGCTACTTCTTTGAGAAAGTCTGTCCATCAGACACCCCCTAAAGAAAGTTAATACCTAGCCTCTATTGGGAAATTTTCCATTTTCCCTCTGGTTGAGTTACAGGCTACCTTCTGACTATACGTCAAAACCAGTTAGAAGAATCAAGCAAAAGTAGTTAAATGAGTAGAGTGGAGAGACTGAAAAACAGTACCTTGAGCTCAGATCACCGACTCATCAGACTCAATTGGAACCAATAATCTGTTATAGGGATTAAGAAGTATCTAGATTGCTTGCTTCAAATTCTCAGAAACCACTTTAGTAGGTAGCCTCCAAAGTGCTACTCACATTCTTGTGTGGTGTCCTCCCACAGAGTACTGGGGTTGGATATGGCAGAACCTGGCAGAAACAATGGCAGGTTACTCCTGATACTAGGTCTTAAAAAGGCTATCGCTTTTGTCTGGGTCACTCTTTCTCTGTCGTTCATTCTGGAGGAAGCTAACTGCCATGTCATGAAGACCCTCAAGCAGCCTTGGGGGGAAGCCCATGGGTGAGTAACCAAGATCATTAACAGCCATGTAAAGGATGGCCTGGAAGCCCCAGATGACTGCAGCCCCAGTGGACATCTTGACTGCGAACATGGGAGACATTAAGCCAGAACCACACAGCTGAGCTGCTTCCCTATTCAGCCTCAGAAATGGTGTGAGATAATAAGTGTCTTCTGTTTTCAGTTGCTAAGTTGGGGGGCAATTTGTTACACAACAGATGAGTAGTAGTATATCCTTAAACAACATGCTTTTTACTTGCTTAGGACTAGGAGGCCAGCATGGCCCTGAACCTTGATGACCTGGCTGAAAGTGCCATTTTGGCAACTGGCTCTGTTAGAAGGCCTTAGATGGGTTTTGGTAGGCCTCAGTTTCTCCACAATGCCACATACCAAAACTTGACCAATGGAAAGCAAAATGACTGATTTCATGGACTTTCCTTCAGTAGAAGACACAGGGCTGGCCAGGAGAAGGCAGCCCAGCCATAGGCTCTATCCCAGCATGTCCTTCCAGACCTTGGGAAAGTTTCATAATTTTTCTAGGCTTTAGTTTCTTTACCTATAGAATGGCTTAAGATACTACCTTCTTCTATATTTAAAATGGGTAGGAAAGATGTGAAGAATATTGGAAAAAATTCAACTTGCTGTACAACTTCTAGGCAATAACATTTTCATCTTCATTGCCATCACCATCATCACCACTTTGACTCAGCTGGGGTGTAAGGGTTTGGATTTATGTCACAGTCTTTGATAACAAGCATGCAGTGGCTTGGGGTGACTTAGAGACGTGTACTGCAAGAAGTAAATTCAAATATCCCATGGGGCCTGATGGACAGCATAAATTATGAGTCAGGTTGTGGCAGGGAGTGAATGAGACAGTGGGGGTTAGTGTGGTCGTGGCAAATTAGAGAGTTCACTTCCTCTCTAAAAGAAATTTTAAAGTACCATTCAGGGCCAAGCAAACCGAATCTGCCTGCTGAATTTGATTCACTAGTTACCAAGTTGTATATTTCTATATCCAGCACCACAAGCAGAAAAATGCTAAGGAGAATATAAATATATGGAGGACTGAGGCCTCACTACATCCTTTGCAGAATCTGGAAGGTTCTGTGAATAGGTCTTCCTCACACATCCATTCATTCAATCCAGAAACATTTAAGTAGTACTGACTATAATCTACATACTGCTACAATACTGTAGTACCAAATTTTATATGTCAGATCCTTCTATTTTGCACCTAAGTTTGGGTTATTTGAATCACTACTGTATTTGCAGGTAATGCAAATCTTCTATTTTAAGAAATGATTCCTAGTCCCAAATCCACAAATAAAGAATTATTATAATAATAGCATATTCATGAAAAGCAAATTACTTATCTTGGCGTTTAACATCCTTGTAACTATTCCTGTACTTTTAATGTCAACAGAAAAAAAAGTAATGTCTAAGTCTGGCTGATATGGTAAATTAATGTTAATAACAGTTTTGACACTAATAGCAACTTTTAAAAAGAAAAACCTCCAGTCTGTAGGCTGGGTCTCATTTCTTAAGAATCACCTCAGCTTGCTGTCACCAGACTTCCCAAGAACAATTCCAGCTACTGTTTCACCTGCACCGGGTGCCTGAAACGACTAGGGTCTATCAAGTCTCTATGAAATTACACCCTTTCCCTGCTTTTGCTCACTCCAGGTGGAGAAAACATCCACCCCCTTGAGTTACAATACCAGGGCTCCTCAGCAGAGACACGTTTCTGAATCTCTGTAAGCAAATGAATACCTGCATGGCTTCATTAAAAACCACTAGCTGTTTCTTCAGAGCCTGAAAATCACTTGTGAACACGTGAACTATTAAAACACACACTAGATTAAATGGGAACCTTGAGACTATGTTGCAGAGGGAACAGGGTCTGCACTTGTCTACCTTTGCAGTCTGCCATAGTACTGGGCACAAATAAGAATGTTGATACAAGTCCTGGGGCCGGTGCCATGGCGCAGTAGGTTAATCCTCCACCTGCCATGCCAGTATCCCATGTGGGCACTGGTTCTAGTCCCAGCTACTCCTCTTCCAGTCCGGCTCTGCTGTGGCCCGGGAAGGCAGTGGAAGATGGCCTAAGTGTTTGGGCCCCTGCACCCACATGGGAGACCAAGAAGAAGCTCCTGGCTCCTGGCTTTGGATCAGCACAGCTTCAGCCATTGCGGCCATTTGGGGAGTGAACCAACAGACGGAAGACCTTTCTCTCTGTCTCTTCCCTCTCACTGTCTGTAACTCTACCTCTCAAATAAATAAAATCTTTAAAAAAAAAAAAAACCACAAGTCCCATGAGTTAAACTAAGCTGAAATATTTTTTTTTTGACAGGCAGAGTGGACAGTGAGAGAGAGAGAGAGAAAGGTCTTCCTTTTGCCGTTGGTTCACCCTCCAATGGCCGCCGCGGCTGGCACACTGCGGCCGGCACATTGCTCTGATCCGATGGCAGGAGCCAGGTGCTTCTCCTGGTCTCCCATGCGGGTGCAGGGCCCAAGCACTTGGGCCATCCTCCACTGCACTCCCGGGCCACAGCAGAGAGCTGGCCTGGAAGAGGGGCAACTGGGACAGAATCCAGCACCCCGACCAGGACTAGAACCTGGTGTGCCGGCGCCGCAGGCAGAGGATTAGCCTGTTGAGCCGTGGCATTGGCACTGAGCTGAAAATTTTAACAGGCCTGAGGAAAATGAAAAGAAGCCCAGTGCCTAAGTCCTTCACTCTTGCCAGCTTTTTTAAGTCGTTGAGGGTTTAAGCAGCCCTTGCAAACCTCCCACCCATTTCAGACGCAGCCTATAGATAGGACATGGTTGCCTATTATGCTCACCTCTATAATCACTTAAGAGGCCACTAGGCTTTAAGAAAAGCATCTCCTCCAACTTCCAAGCATTTTTCTTCTTCTATTACTAATTGAGTGTTTTACTTTTAGATGATCATATAATGAATGAGCTCAAGTGAGCAAAGGCAGCAGTGACAACCCATCAAAAAAATTAAGTTGAAGTGGATTTTGTTAGAAATGTCTCATAACAGGGAAACGTCTCATAACAGTTTCAGGCCACTTAAATCAAGGAAATCAAATGGAATCATTTCTTTTAGCCTTAAAAGTAGCTATTTCATAATATTGATTATTTGCTCAGGAAGGGCATGCACAACAGAAGTACCAATGGAGTACAAGGTGGTTTCCAGAACTTTCTTTTCCCTTTTGATAGGTGTCATTCAGAAATGTCTATAGAATTTAGGCAAGGAGATCCTCTTTATTATCTCTCTGAATTTTAAGATCCACGCTGTGACCTTAGTCCCCTAAGGCTTTGGTGCCTTATCCCAACACTTATATGCCCTGGAAACAGGAGAAACACAGGGCATGATGGGCACAGGTGCAGGGCAAAACCTTACCTCCTCTCTTCTAGCCACAGAAAGAGGAGGGTTCCTGACAACAAAAGCTGAACAAAGCAGCTATATTTCCTTTGCATTCTGCTGCCCAAAGAATAGACTCCTTCTGGTTAATGCAACAGCCTGTTGACCTTGTCTGGAACACAAAGCCACGCTGCTTGATCTACTTTACCCCATCCCCAAGCTTTGCATCATCTCCAACTGGGAGAATGATGTGAGCTATGGAACCAACCTCTGCAGTAGCAGACATTCAGTGATTACTGAATGGCATTCTAGCTCTGGACTAGAAATAGAAAAAGAGACTGGACTTGGCTTCAGGTACTATTGGGTGTCAAATTGAGGGGTGAAGTAGAAACTCAATAAAGAAGTGACCCAGACTTGAACTCATCAACCTGATGCTCAAAGCAGAGGCCATGTAGTAGATTGAGATAAGGGACACCCTTGAGTGGCTCCATGAAAAGAAAGGGAAACTGCAAACACCAATCATTGTGGGGCCAAGTGAAATAATTACATACCCATGCTCCGTCAGGCCCAAACAATTCTAAGAAGTTGCCGATAAATTCCCTTGACTTCTCTTCCCACTTTTGAATTAGATCGTGACTCTTCTCTTCTACTTTGTTAACAAATTCCTTTGATCTTTCCTCCACGTTCTTGACCTTTTCCTTCATCTTATCCACCTGGTTCTGGAAACGATACTTCTTCTCCTGGTCAATTTACAGGAGAAAGAAACAGATTGATGTAAGAGTGCATCACACTTACGGTCACATTTTATTTCAGTTTGTGTATTTGTGTTTGTTTATAACCGGAAGAGTAAGAGTGTTGCCATTTCTCAAGGGTTAGATCAATGCTAAGGCACAGACCTTATAGAAGCGTCATTTGTCATTCACCTATTTAAATATGTAGAGGGAAGTGCAAGTGGCTTGAATGTCTTCTTTCTTCTAAATGTCTATGAATTGCATTTACGTATATCAGAGAAGACAAAAATACACAGCTGTCCTTTATTATGAATAGATATTGGGAAAATATCACCACTGAATTCTGCTGGGACTTTGATAAAAGTATGAACTGTACCCAGAATGGCTGAACAGAGGCCACCTGAGTTCTATTTTACTGGGACATTGTTAAAACCAATATTGCTTGAAATCAGTGGGTCATTGACTGGGCCTCAGACCCCATATGTTAAAGTAAAATTGTCATAACACTTTAAGTTAGTTGAACTGCATCAGTTTCCTAAGTGATGAAGACAGCTTTAATTCTGATGGCTTCTCTAGACTTGGATTTTGTTTTTCTTAATAGCCTTTGTGTAGCAATGCTCTCTTTCTGCTTGGAAGCCATCATATGTTGTGCTAGTCATATATCATCTGTAAATAATCATCTCCACCTCAGAGTTTCTGTGACAATTAGGATAATGCATGTGAAGTGCTTGGCACAAAGATGGGCACTTACTAAATGCTCAATTCATGTTGGCTCTTTCATTACTATTTAGTGGCATAAGCATTTATGTGTGCTACATGATGTTAGTAGTATGGAAATAACATGAGAGAAAGGGTCTTCCTCTATGAAATCATGCTTATGTTTTCTCCTATATGGGTAATAAGGGTTATTGTTTCTCTTTACTACATGGGACTACAGTTCATTTCGTATTACAGAATTTTCTGAGACTTTGGAATATTGCTGAATTGGGTCATAATTCCCCAATTTAAACCTTCCAAACCTTGTGCAGCCTCAGGGTGGGTTGTGAGCTATGTGTGTTGTCACTTGGCTGTATCCATATATATATGCACTATGTGTAGGAAGTCACTCTGTCTTCCATGACCTACTAGGTGAGTTGTTAAACCTCTCTAGGCCTCTGTTTCCTCATCTCTGGGTTGGGTATAGTAATTATACATATGCTTATACCTTATGAGGATTAAATGAAATAATCCAAGTAAAATATTTAGATGGTACATGATATCTGTTAGCTGCTGTCTTTGTATTATTCCCTCTCATGGTTCATTCTGCCTGGAAATAGTAATTCCATACAGCTCTTGGGGGTAGCACAGAATAGTACAATGAGCACTGGACTTGGAGTCATGAGTCTAGGAGGCTAGCTACTGCTGTCCCCACCCATGCCTTACTTGAGGGATCTTAGGCAGGTCCCTTCTCTGGGCTCAGCTTTCCTCATCTCTACATAGAGGTACTTGGATTGGGTGACTGACCCCCATCAGGTCCCTGCCACTTCTGAGCCTCCATGATTCATCTATATGCCCATCCAACACGTTCACGTTCAATTTTGTCTCTGAGCTGTGGCCAGGTTTAACTGTCACAGAAAGGCAGTGAGTGCATCCACTATGTGCACGGTTTCTTGAGCTAAGTGGCTTATCTAAAGAGCATTTAAAGAGAGAGCAATAACTTTTGGAAATGGCTCAACATGCTTGGATGGCTGACTGAATTCAATTTAAAAGAACAGACAGTTTAATTTATTGAAATAACCAGGGCTTTATTCTCTATAAGATACCAAATAATCACTTTGACAAATTCTTTTCAGCCACTTACTCTGGTGCCACTTGAACCCAACATTTCCCATTTTGTTGCTTGGCTTGTATGAAGACACAGAGCCTGAACCCCCAGAATTCCCTGCCCCATGGGACCAATGATCACTGGTTTACGATTAAGAAGCCTCTCCTATTTTGAAGGCACCAATGCCCAACTGTGTGAGATGCTAGATAATGATGGCTGCACAAAGTTATAAGTCCCTACTTTGGTAGACAAATCACCCTTTGGAAATACAGTCTCTGTTTTGGCGGGGAGGTGGTGGTGGAATTCCATATGTGTGGAGAGCTCTTGTTTTGATCAAACACATCAACTCCTAAGAAGCCAGCAAATCCAGTTGTCCAGATGCCCTCACATTACCTCCAGCCGCTACACTGCTCCCCTTGCTTTGTAGCAGCTTGCTTTTATTTTTATTTTTGACAGGCAGAGTGGACAATGAGAGAGAGAGAGAAAGGTCTTCCTTTGCCGTTGGTTCACCCTCCAATGGCCTCCGCGGCTGGCACACTGTGGCCGGCACACTGCGCTGATCTGATGGCAGGAGCCAGGTGCTTCTCCTGGTCTCCCATGGGGTGCAGGACCCAAGAACTTGGGCCATCCTCCACTGCACTCCCGGGCCACAGCAGAGAGCTGACCTGGAAGAGGGGCAACTGGGACAGAATCCGGCGCCCCGACCAGGACTAGAACCCGGTGTGCCGGCGCTGCAAGGCGGAGGATTAGCCTACTGAGCTGCGGTGCCGGCCATGCTTTGCTTGTTTTAAAGATTATTTTAACAGTTGTTCTATTATTAGACTAACAGTAGTTCTATGGGAACAATGTGGTAGAAATTTAAGCAGCTGTAATTTCTCTGAACAATAATAAATGGTGGTTAAGGTTGCTGATGAGCATCTGTAAGGCCTTCATAAAATGAACATTGACAAGCATTAAAAGTAGGCAGAATTTTCTCCAGGTTCAGCATGGTATTGCCTCTACTCTCCTTCCTTCCCTTTGAGTAGAACATAACTCTTCCCTTTCCCTGGGGGCAGATTTCCCAGAAACACCTTTACTGAGCCTAAAAAGTCAAAAGAGGGAGGCTGGGGTGAGGGGAGGGAAATGAGGAGGTTGCTTTCTAAAATCTAAAGCTCACTACCTTTGTTCTTCCAACAACTTACGTTACCCCTTTGGACACCAGTCTCCTCCTCTGTAAAACAGGGACAATAATACACCACTAGCTGGTTGTGGGGGTTGAATGAAACAATGCAAAGCATTCAGGATGCTACATAGCACAAAGTAGGTGCTTAGTAAACAGCAGTGGTGGTAGCAGTAGTGTGATGTGATGGTCCTCATACGGTATGGGCTGGCATGCTTACATTGATAAAGCTGACATTCAGTTCCTTGGCTGTGTATCCTCTCTGGAGGTTGCGTCTGGCATAAACATCATAGTCACGGACAATTCTGGTGATGATGTCTGATGTTGAGATGCCTTCTGTTCTCTGTGTCGGAACAAACATTCCTGTTCAAGAAAGAAAAGATAAAGAGATAAAACTAAAACTGCCTCAATTGACCCATTCCCTTAAATG
Source organism: Lepus europaeus (assembly GCF_033115175.1). Lineage (NCBI taxonomy): Eukaryota > Metazoa > Chordata > Mammalia > Lagomorpha > Leporidae > Lepus > Lepus europaeus. Next base: position 124,201,191 of record NC_084850.1, on the reverse strand, counting down.
ACCCTCTTTTCCAGAACAAAGCTGGAACTCTTGGGTATGCCAGTAAGGCCTTCACATCTGACCTCAGCTGCCTCTTTCAGCCTCAATTCAATACACTTCCTTCATACCACAAACACTCCCTGTTCACCATCCCAGACCCATTCCCAGGATGTACCACACATTTACCCTGCTCATGGCATTTGTTCATGCTATGCCGAACCCTTTCCATTCTGCCTCAGGTACCCATTCCCTGAGCATAGTTCCTGTTCATCCTGTAAGGTCCACTTCCAGGTCGTGCCTCCAGGAGGTCTTTTCTAACATCATCAGAGAGAATCCACAACATTTGGGACATAAACTTATCTTCCATTAACAAAATAATTTTTAGCATTTGTCTCCATGTAGGGAGTAAACATTTTAAACACATAGATCATGTCTTGATTGTCTTTGCAGCTCTGGCATCCAGCTCAGTGCCCCTGTATCTGGCACAAGGAAGCTTCCCAATGTAAATTTAATGAGTAAATAAATGAGGAATAACAACTGAGTCAATGAATTAGTCAGATCATGGTAACTCCCCTCCTTCTCCCAAGGAAGTAAGTCTGAGTCATAGTACACCAGAAGGAAAGAAGAAAAAGTTTACGATTTTTGTTGTCTCTTATCTAAAGACATGCCTGTAGGGTACTAGATGATTTTATCTCCCTCAGAACAATCTACTCTGCCTAGTGGTTTCACCACTCACTGGCCTTTTCACCTAGGATATGTGGAACTGAATAAAAATAAACGAGCATAGAAGATGCCAAGTTCTGTAGAACTTCAAGTCTTCAAATATATACTTAGGTATACTACCAATACAGGACTAAAGAGAAGTCATAAATATTAACAAAGACAACAACTGGGTTTATGTTCACACTTCTCTGGTCTACTGAAATAACGTGTTGGCAACTGAGATCTTTCTTCTCAGTATCATTCTAGCTGTTCAGTCAGAGACACCAGGCATGGATCTGCATGATGGACAAAGTCTGGGGACAGGGACACTGAGTTCTCATTTTACAGAGAGGAGCAGGTCACTCAAACCCTCTGAAGGTAAATTACTTAACCTTAGTATCCTCAACTGAGAATTGAGGCTGGATAAGATGATGTAAGACACATCTGTGCCATTTCCCTCTCCCTTTCTCCGCACAGCCAATCCATTTTTGATCACCAACTTCTTAAATGTTTACCTAATCCACCCACTTTTCTCCATTATCTACCCTAACCCAATCCATCTTTGTCTACATCAACCCACATAGCAAGAAGCACAGAGCAATCTTTCTAAAGGCAAGTCAAATGCCTGCTCAAAACTTTTCATTGGTCCTGTGGGTGAAGAGTCAACTTCTTAACTTGGTTCTGTGGTTGGTGACATGATCTCTTCCCTGTGCGTCTCTCTGATCTCAGCTCAGGCCCTCTACCCTGTAGAGTATGACCCATCCCTGGTCTATTGGAAAACCCTGACTGATCCCAGGCCAGGAGGCTAGGGATAACATCTCCACCTTGGAGAAAGGGAGCTGTGGGGAGCTTTCTGGTGAGAAATCTTCCACCATCTTTTAGAGAACAGAGACTTCAACCACATCCCTGCCTGCTCAAATGTTAAGACTTCTCTAGCCACTAACAGATTTTTAGCAAGTCATTTATACAGTGGTGATGTGAGTTCATCTTTTCTTTGATGCCAAAAGGTGAGGTCTCTGTGGTTCAGTGACTGAAAGTAGATTTGGGAGTGAGGGAAGATTCACTTTGGCTGGTTGGGAGGTAAGTCTCAAAGAAGCCAAGCCCTTTGCTGACATAATGAGGCAACCAGTTTCCTCCAAATCCTAATTATTGCTCTGCTAAAAATATTCAGTAATGAGCATGATCAGAGAACCTTTTTTATCATGCTTTTCAGAATTGCTGTGTTTGGTTATGGAGCTATTTTAAGAAGCAGCAAAGCACATGTTAATGAAGGAAACTTTAAACAGTAGTGGGCAATATTAGAATGATGATGAGTAATGTGGACCTTACAGTCTATTTAATTTAAACTCCATCTCTTCATCCAGCTCTGCTAGAGGATTTTGACATGTAGTTCTGACAAAAAGAACCAAATGCTATAAAGCTTAACTCATGCTGTGATATTGCTGGCTTCATTTAAAGTGATTTTGACTTTCAAAATAAACACAGAGTATAAAAACCAAATGTGGACACTCAAGGCTTTTCTGAGCATCTTTCTCCCACAGTGACCTCTGCACTTGCTACCTAGGCCCCTAACAGATCTTCACCATGACTGTCCCTTCAGATGAGGAGTCGGTGAGGCAGATTAATGGACCACAGGAAGGGTCCTTGTACAAAAGAGTCTTATGCCTGTGCCTGTAGGGCAAGCAAAATACTTCCTGACTATTCAGTTTGGAAAGGGAATTCTGGTGAATTAAAGATGACCACAATTCCCTTCCCCCATGAATCTGAACTGGCCTGAGGGACTTACTTTTACACAATAGGATGTAGCATGATGCTGTGTGACTTCCTAAGGTGTTGAGGTTGCTTGCTCTCTAAATACCATGCTGTGAGAAGGCCAAACAACATGAAGAAGCCACTTGTAGGTGCCCCAGTGACAGCTGCAACTGAACCCTCTGTGGAAAGTATCCAAGCCCAGCCAGGCACCATCTGGGAACCCCAGCCTAGTTGAGCCTTCAGATGATTTGCAGCGCTTGCCAACATCAGACTACAATTTTTTGAGAGACTCCACCTGAGAATCACCCAGCCAAGACCTTGCTAAAATCCTGTCCTACAAAATCATGGGTTAAATGAATTGGCTCTTTGAAATCTCTAATTTGGGGAGTAATTTTGTCATGTAACAGTAGGGATGCTGGATTACTGGAATTAGGAAAATGTTAGGCCTGTTTCTTACACCCAAACAACCTGAACTTGACATTTTACTCCATAAAAGCAGGAAAGCGATGTAATCTTAGCTCACTAGAGGCCAACTCACCCAGAAAGAAAAGCGCCACAAAATGCTTATTTTTTCCCCAGAAACCTTTTACTTAAGGTATACAAACTTCATGTGTTTCATAAATACAAATTTAGGAGCATAGTGATTCTTCCCATACTACCAGTCCTCCTATCTGCACTCCCACCATTTTTCCTCCTCCCTCTCCTATTCCCATTCTTATTTTTTACTAAGATCTATTTTCTTTTTTTTCTTCAGCAGGTGGGAATGGGTTCATGTTTATCAATGTATTTTTCTTTGTTTTTTTAAAGATTTATTTATTTATTTGAAAGGCAGAGGCAGAGAGAGAGGTCTTCCATCTGCTGGTTCACTCCCCAGATGGACGCAATGGCCAGAGTTGTGCCGATCCAAAGCCAGGAGCCGAGAGCTTTTTCTTGGTCTCCCATGCGGGTGCAGGGGCCCAAGGACTTGTGCCATCTTCTACTGCTTTTCCAGGCCATAGCAGAGAGCTAGTTCAGAAGATAAGCAGCCAGGACTTGAACCAGCACCCATATGGAATGCTGGCACTGTAGGCAGCGGCTTTACCCGCCATGCCACAGTGCCAGCCCCACTAAGATCTATTTCCAATTAACTTTAAACACATAAAATTAACCCAATACTAAGTAAAGAGTTCAAAATAGAGAATGAAAAAAACCTGTCATGAATTGAGCTGCAATAAACATGGAGGTACAGGTAATTTTTCCATATGCTGATTTCATTTCCCTTGGGTAAATTCCCAGGCATGGGATGGATGGGTCATATGGTAGATCAGGTCTATATTCAGATTTATGAGGTATCTCCATACTGTCTTCCACAATGGCTGTACTAGTTTACATTCCCATCAACAGTGGATTAGAGTACGTTTTTCCCCACATCCTCACCAGCATTTGTTGTTTGTTGGTTTCTGTATGAAAGCCATTCTGGGCTGGCACAGTGGGTTAACACCCTGGCCTGAAGTGCCAGTATCCCATATAGGCACCGGTTGGAAACCTGGCTGCTCCACTTCCCATCAGCTTTCTGCTATGGCCTGGGATAGCAGTAGAAGATGGCCCAAGTCCTTGGGCCCCTGCACCTGCATGGGAGACCTGGAAGAAGCTCCTGGCTCCTGGCTTCCGATTGGCACAGCTCTGGCCGTTATGGCCAACTGGGGAGTGAACCATCGGATGGAAGACCTCTCTCTCTCTCTCTCTCTCTCTCTCTGTAGAACTCTTTCAAGTAAAATAAATAATTATTTTAAAAAAACTCAGAAAAAAAAAGCCATTCTAACTGGGGTAAGGTGAAACCTCGTTGTGGTTTTGATTTGCATTTTTTTGATGGCTAATGATCCTGAGTATTTTTTCATGCATCTGTTGGCCATTTGGGTTTCCCTTTTTGAAAAATGCCTGTTTGAGTCCTTTTGCCATTTCTTAGCTGCTTTATTTGTTTTGTTGTTGAGTTTCATGAGCCCTTTATATATTCTGGATATTAATCCCTCCCTTATTAGCTGCTTAGTTTACAAATAATTTCTCCATTCTGTTGGTTGCCTCTTTACTTTGCTGAGTGTTCCTTTTGCAGTGCAGAAGCTTGTCAACTTGATGTAATCCCATTTGTTAATTTTGGCATTGATTGCCTGTGCCTCTGGGGTCTTTTCCAAGAACTCTTTGCATATGCCAATGTCTTACAAGGTTTCCCCAATGCTCACTAATAATTTGATGGTATTGGGTTGTAGATTTAGGTCTTTAATCCATTTGGAGTGGATTTTTGTGTGAGGCGTAAGGTATGGGTCTTACTTCATTCTGTATGTGGAAATCCAGTTTTCCCAGCACCATTTGTTGAAGAGACTGTCCTTGCTCCTTGGTCAAATATCATTTGGTCATTGAGGCTTGGATTGATTTCTGGCATTTCTATTTTGTTCCATTGGTCTGTCTGTTTTTATACCAATACCATGCTGTTTTAGGTGGATGATCTTTCTGATGTGTTGTTGGATTCGATTAGCTAGAATTTTGTTGAGGATTTTTGTTTCTGTGTTCACTGAGAAATTGTTCTGTAGTTTTCTTCCTCTGTATCTTTTTCAGGTTTAGGAATTAAGGTGATGCTAGAGTCATAGAAGGAGCTTTGGAGGATTCTCTCCCTTTTAGTTGTTTTGAATAGCTTGAGAAAAATTGTAGTTAGTTCTTTAAATGTCTGGTAGAATTCAGCAGTGAAGCCATCAGGTCCTGGGCTTTTCTTTGTTGGGAGAGTCTTTATTACTAATTCAATTGCTATCTTGGTTATAGGTCTGTTTAGGTTTTCTGTGTCTTCATGGCTCAATTTATGTAGGTTGCATGTGTCTAGGAATCTATCCATTTCTTCTAGGTTTCCCAGTTTGTTGGTATACATCTCTTTGTAGTAATTCCTGATGATTCTTTTTATTTCTGTGATGTCTCTTGTTATATTTCCCTTTTCATCTCTAATTTCATTAATTTGGGTTTTTTTCCTCTTTTTTTGTTAGTTGGGCCAATGATGTGTCAATTTTGTTTATTTTCTCAAAAAAAACAGCTCTTTGTTTCACTGACATTTTGTATTTTTTTGCTTCAATTTTGTTTATTTTCTAATTTTATTTCTTCTAATTTTGGGTTTAGTTTGCTCTTGTTTTTCTATGTGCTTGAGATGGATTGATAGCTCATTTATTTGCTGCCTTTCCAATTTCTTGATGTAGGCGCCAGTTGTTATAAATTTTTCTCTTAACACTGTTTTTACTGTAGCTCATAAATTTTGATACATTGTATTATTTTCATTTGTTTCCAAAAAGTTTTTGATTCCTCTTTTGATTTCCTCTATGACCCATTGTTCATTCAGGATCATGTTGTTCAGTCTCCATGTGTTTGCATATGTTCTATAGATTCCTGAGTTGTTGATTTCCAGCTTCATTCCATTGTGGTCAAAGAAGATGTGTAGTATGATTTTGATTTTGTTAAATTTTCTAAGACTTGCTTTATGGCCTAACATGTGGTTTATTCTAGAGAAAGTTCCATGCACTGGTGAGAAGAATGTGTATTCTCCAACTGTAGGATGAAAAGTTCTGTAGATCTCCATTAGGTCCATTTGATCTTTAAAGTCGATTAAGTCTGTTATTTCCTTGCTTATTTTCTGTCTGGTGGATCTGTCCATTGCTGAAAGTGGGGTATTGAAGTCCCCCATTACTATTGTATGGGAGTCTATGTCTCCCTTTAGATCCCTTAACATTGCTTTTAAAAAGCCAGGTGCCCTGTAATTGGGTGCATACACATTAATTATAGTCACATCGTCCTGTTGAATGGATCCCTTAATCATTACATAGTGCCCTTTGTCTCTTTCAACAGTTTTTGTGTTAAGGTCTATTTTGTCTGATATTAGTATGGCTACAGCAGCTCTTTTTTGGTTTCTGTTAGCATGGAATATCTGTTTCCATCTTTTCACTTTCAGTCTATGTGCATCTTTGTTGGTGAGATGTGTTTCTTGTAGACAGCAAATAGATGGGTCTTATTTTTTTTAATCCATTCAGCCAGTCTTGTATCTTAAGTAGAGAGTTAAGGCCATTTACATTCAAGGTGACTATTGATAAGTGATGACTTGAGCAAAATGCTTGTTCTTACAACATAAGGTAGCTCAGGAACTGTTACCCTCAGGACACACTGATTCAGTCAGCCCTGAAGCTAACTCAAATACACTAGAATGACTGGTCTAGATTCTTGCTGCTATAAATGAGGTCTGTGTATCTGTCCTATCTAATAACCAAGGAGCTCATTGGAAATAGGAATTGCAGGCCCTCCCAGACCTACTGAATCCAAATCTAAGTTTTCACAGTATCTTGCAGATGACGTGTAGGCACATTCAAGCATTTGTCTCTATCAGGCCCTTAGCACAGTTTCCAAAAAAGGGGCAGATGGCTTGCAGCTCAGATCTTACAAAAGCTTATAAATGGTATTAATCATGAAATGTCATAATGCATCATGATGTAACTGATGCATTGGCTGGTTTCTTCTCTCCCTCCCTGTACCATTTTCCTCAGCTTCTTAGCAGCCTTCCAAGTCTGAAGTGGACAGTATTCCTTTTCTTGAAATTCCTTGCAAATGAGATTAGGACTTAAGAATGCTATCTCTCCTTCTTATCCAATGTGCCTGAGTCTTGGGGGAAACCTTGCTAAGGACAGGACAGACCCAAGCACCAGTCTTGCTGGAGTGGCATGGAGCTTCCCTGGCTGATTGCAAAATGATGCGAACCAACAGAAACACCAGTAGGGAGAATAAATACATTCTATGTAAGAGGATAATTTTATGAGCTATTATTTACTGTCATTTCCATTGTCAGGGATCAAGTCTGTCCTGAGGTCTGATTCTGACTGACACTGAGACCTCCATAAATTTCTTTCTTTCTTTCTTTCTTTCTTTCTTTTTTTTTTTTTTGATAGGCAGAGTGGACAGTGAGAGAGAGAGAGAGAGAGAGAGAGAGAGAGAGAGAAGGGTCTTCCTTTTGCCGTTGGTTCACTCTCCAATGGCTGCCGTGGCCGGCGCACCACGCTGATCCAAAGCCAGGAACCAGGTGTTTCTCCTGGTCTCCCATGTGGGTGCAGGGCCCAAGGACTTGGGCCATCCACCACTGCACTCCCGGGCCATAGCAGAGAGCTGGACTGGAAGAGGGGCAACCAGGACAGAATCCGGTGCCCCAACTGGGACTAGAACCCAGTGTGCCGGCGCCGCAGGTGGAGGATTAGCCTATTGAGCTGCGGTGCCGGCCCCTCCATAAATTTCTAAGGAAGTAGTTGTAGCTGAGGATACAGGAGACAGTGTTCAGCTGGCAACTTCTAAAAAAGGCTCTTCTTAAGGCTGGTTGGACGTAGAGGAGTTAAGAATGGCAAAGATTTCAGTTGAAAGAGCCAGACTCTCAGGAGTACAAATCCCAGAAGTATCCCTTAAATTGTTAAGAACCAGAGGCTGAGCAGACTCAGGGTGAAAATGTTTCACTGTAAGCCCTAGAGTGGGGAAAGGCATGAAATTAACAAAGGGGTGGTGTTTTGCTCTCTGGGAAGAAAAATACCACTCCTGGGGTTGAGGCAAGGAGCCCAGAGAGGGATCGGGAAGTGAGCAGCAGATGGGAGAGAAGAGGAGTGGGGCATGTCCTTCACCCCGACTCAGGTTCTAACTTCAGGGGCAGGGGTAGAGAAGGGAGCTCTTTAGAAATTCCAGGGTGGGGGAAATGTTTACTGCCAGGAACTTTGGAGAGACTTGCTTATGGCATTACCCTACCAAAGTGCAGTGTCTGGCTCCATGTGACACACAGAAGTCAAAAGCAACTTGTCTTGCCAGTTTCCATCTCTACCTTTGCCTCTGCATGACCTACACTGCTTTAGCCTTTTTATTTTGTCCAAATGTAGTACACGTCATCTTACAGTCACACCTTTGTACTAGCAATGCCACCAGCACAGGATTGTTACATGAGATGTCAAGATGTTCTTAGAAATGCAAATTATGAAAAAGCCATGCATGTATTTTAGAAATTTTTGCACTAAAATAAACTTAGCATTTCATTTCATCTTCCCTGAACTTTTTGAAGCACCCTCTTATTTTGGTGTACTTATTTTTTTCTGTCTCTGCTTGCTGTCTCTCAAGGGTAAGGGCAATGTCTTAGTCATATTGATATCCCATTTTCCCTCAGACAGTTCCTGGTTTGTGGACGCATTTAAGGGAATCATGGGCCATCCGATGACCGTCAAAATCATCCAAAGACAGCGGGCCTCTGATACAGTGGTTAAGATGCCACTTGGGACACCCATATCGGAATTCCTGGTTTGAGCCCTAACTACTCTGCTTCCAATCCAGCTTCCTGTTAATGCACGTGACAGACAGCAGAAGATGTCTCAAGTACTTGAGTCCTGCCATCCACATGGAAGACCTGGATAGAGTGTCAGGTTCCTGGTTTTAGCCTGGTCTAGCTCCAGCTGTTGCAAGTGTTTGAGGAGTGAACCAGCAGTGGGAAGATTTTTCTCTGACTCTGCCTTCCAAATAAAAATAAATAACATTTAAACTTGAAAAAAATCCACGGGTGGATTTGGCTGCCTTATGAGGCAAGGATTTGCCCATCACAGGAGATGTTCTACCAGGAGCTGGTAGTGATGCCAAAGAGGAAATGGGAATCTGGGTTAATGGCCCTTAAGCTCCCTTAGAAGCTTGTCCTACCTCAAGAGTCTGAAGGTTAAGAAGACCATGAAAAGGCTATAGTAACAGCAGGCTGAGAGCAGAATGATGGGAGCAAGATGAGGGGAGGTCCAGTGGTTCCTGGGAATAATGGAGATGGCGCTGATGGCAGATGTCAGCAGTGGGCCAGCTCTGATAGAGTGTGAGGTGGACCAGACTTCTTAAAATCCCTAAGCATTTGGTAAGTCACTAAACCAGATTACCTGTCCCATGACAGATAATGGTTTACTGTGTTTAAGAAGGTATGGATGGCTGTACCTACAGTGCCAATAGCAGAGGTGCATGGGAGATAGTAAAACAGCAGAAACTAAGCCAGGCCATTACAAGATTTACCCATGCTTTTTGCCTCCACATGTGGTACCTAAGAATATTCCTGTCACATGACAAGATGACACTAAAAATATGGCAAGCTGACTTTAGTGCCAAAGAGTCCAAATTATTAATTAGGCAGTGTCTGTCTTCTTCTGGAAGGAAATTTCTTAGAGTTATCAAATAATTTCATTATGAAGACTTAACTATGGATGGGGAAAACATCCTCTAAGCAACACAGTCCTGTTATTTAAGTCCAGTAAGCCCAAAAAAGGAGCACCAAATCTGAAGTTGAGTACTTTGGGTGATCAGGTTTATTCCCATGTAAATATCTAATCAGTGTCTGTGCCATGATTGAGCGTTAGCATGTGTCAAAAGAGGTTTATAGAAGCTGCTTGGGAGATGCCTGACATTCCAACACCCTGTCTGGATTGTGCTGCAGCTACAGGGTGCATGTCTATAATTACATCTGATTATTGTGAATGCAGACAGTGGACAGAAGGTGATCAGAGGGGAATGACTTACCTGCTTCCTTGATATGCTTGTAAACATCATCAGAGCCAGCCGACGAATATGGAATGTCGTCATGAGCCACAAAGTCAATCTGTTGAAGAGAGAGAAGTGATGTCACCACTAGGATGGATGTCCCCACTGCAGATTTGAAGGGGATTGGTGACCCCAAACTGCCTTTACAGAATAAGACAGTTACGTGTTGACAAAGTGCAGATCTGAGACCGAGACTCAAAGGTATTTCCAGTGGTCCCCATTTCCATGTGATAATGAGAACCAGAGAAGAAATGATTGATTTATCTGCTTTGTTGGTCACTCTTTCCTCTCCTAACTGTGATGTGTTTTCTTGGCTCTTTTGCATCTAAGCTTTATCTTCAGGAAACTTGCCTATTCTTCAGATTTTAACCCCTCTTGCTGTGATGCAGAACCCAGATCTCCATTTTCTGCCCCATTGGTGGCAATACACCTTCACACTTTGGTCATATTTTATGTGGTGAAAATAAATTTCTTTCCTCATTTGGCCTTCATAACCACCTTGTGAGCCAGGTAGAGCATATATTATTACTTCAGTTAGGACATAAAGCACTGAAACTGGGGAAGCTGATCAGATTAGCCCAAAGACAGCCTGTTAGTGGTCTGAGGACAGCAGCCAGGGAACCAAGCCAGGCTCTTTTAACTCCCATTACAGATCTCTTATTTTCTGCAAAACACTTCTTACAACCACTTGAAAATTAGCCTGTCTGAACTTAATCTTCTAGAGAACTGGTGCCCCTTCCAGTAGAACCTCCATTTTCACAGTTTCCTTAGGCTTAAAGTCTTGGAATTGGCCTTCTTTCCTTCTTGCCTTCACTCTCGGTACATAGGGCACAGGTGCCACAGGTGTGTGTGTGTGTGTGTGTATGTGTATGCGCACACATGCACCTATATACACATACCCAGCACTTTTCTCCCATTGCTACTACCCCAAATCCAAGGCATGGCACTTGGATTACTGACACGAACTTGAATTTGACCTTCCTCACTGTAGGCTGTCTTCTCTCCAGCCCATCATGCTGTCTCATGGGGTATCCTCTTTTTTTTTTTTTTTTTTTTTTTTTTTTTTGACAGGCAGAGTGGATAGTGAGAGAGAGAGAGAAAGGTCTTCCTTTTTGACGTTGGTTCACCCTCCAATGGCTGCTGCGGCCGGCGCATCGTGCTGATCCGAAGCCAAGAGCCAGGTGCTTCTCCTGGTCTCCCATGCGGGTGCAGGGCCCAAGGACTTGGGCCATCCTCCACTGCCTTCCCAGGCCATAGCAGAGAGCTGGCCTGGAAGAGGGGCAACCGGGATAGAATCCAGCGCCCCAACCGGGACTAGAACCTGGTGTGCCGGTGCCGCAAGGCTGAGGATTAGCCTGTGAAGCCACGGTGCTGGCCCGGGGTATCCTCTTTAATCAGAGTTTTCTTGTGCTTATCCTCATGCCTGCTAATCTTCATCCCTGTATCCTACTACTTGGGAGATGCCTAACACATGCAAACACACTCTGCATGGCTTTCGGCTTTCAATGTCTTTTATAAAGAGACCTCACTCTACCTTGAGAGGCAAGGAGTTTAATAGTTTAACTTGCCTGGGTATGTCTGATTCCTGTCCTATCACTTACTAGCTATAAACCTCCTAAGTTGGCAGTAGGATTTAATCACATTTCTCAACCTCAATACTAGCAATATCCAAGACATTATCCAATAATGTCTCCAAATGTCCCTTGGGGGCAGACTTACCCACCGGTTGGGAATCACTGTATTAAATTATATAATTTTTGTAAAAGTGCTTAAAATGATAACTGGCTAATAGTAAATATACAATAAATATGTATTGTTATTATTTATTCTCAATACTCAAATTTAGTTTCTCCCCCTCTCCAATGTATAATAACAACAACAACTTCTCATGGTTGCCATGAGATTGAATTCAATTCATATAATAGCAAAGCTCTTAGCACAGTTCTGGGCACATGGTAAATACTGAATAAATGGCAGGCATTGTTACCATTATTCATGCCTAGCACATGTTGAATATACAATAGATGCTTAGTAAAAAATGTGTTAGTGATTACTGGAAGTAAATCATATTGTAGTTTTTCCCTTTTCTTTTTATTCTTGCTGAGAAATTGTCTCCTCTGCTATTACCCATGCACATTTATCAGTGTTCTCTATTCTCTTCTGCATTGTGGATTTAAAAATAGAAAAGAAAATTCTTAGAACAGCTTAATCTTATTTTTTTGTACTGCTTATAAAAGGAAAGAATAGCTCCTAATGTGGGACTGGTAGGGAGATACAAAGCACATAATTTGATGCATATCAAAAGAATTTCTCATGTTTTCAACTAATAAAAATCTTATGTCAGTGGGAGTCTTAGGGTTGCAAAATCACAGATATAAAGTTCTTTCCTTAAAGGCTGGCCCCTGACCTTCTGGATAAGATATGTATTCATTTGCTCCATGAAAAGAATGCCTGTGAATCTATAAGCACCAACAATGGTGGTGATAGTGATGACAGTGACATTTTTGGAGCTCTTACTATGGGCTAGTGTTCCAAGTACTTTACTTAGATTATCTCATTAGATTCTCAAAATGGTCCCAAGGAGGAAAATACCAATATCATTTCATTTCACAGTTGATGTAAGGGAATATAATTTGGGTAAATATCTTGCTGAAGGTTGCACAGTTGGGAAGAGACAGAGGCAGTATTTGGCCCTGGATGGTCTAGCTGCAGTACCCGTGCTTTAGGAAATGAGAAGATACCATGCTCCACGGTTGGGCAGAAGAGAGATGTTTTCTCAAGTGATGTCACATGGCAGGACCTAAAGTTACCTCTTCTAGGAATTGGAGCAGTCTGGGTTTTCTGCAGTCTTGGCTGAAGAACCAAACTCCCTAATCCTGCTACTAAGTTAGAGGATATGGAGAAATGAGGAGTACCTTGTGTTTTTCCAGAAACTCTGGTGTGAGTGTCCATGGAGCATCTCTGATGACTTCGTCTACATAGCGACAGTGTCTGAGAGCTTCATATCTCTCTGCTTCATTCATCACGGTGAACCCTTTGAATTTGTGGGTGAGATCATCACTGCAGACTGAAACAGGCACATGCATTAAATGCTGTTACCCCAGCCAGGCTCTCCTCATGCGGACATAGCTCCCTCAGCAAGACAAAAGGAACACAGCCTCGCTAGGTGCTCGGCATAATTGAACTCAGATTTTTGCAGGAACAAAGGATCAGGAGAGTGAAGCAAACTGAAATCCACTAGGAATTCATAATTTTGTCTTAGTGCTAATTGCAAGTGTATTTTCCTCTGAGGCTATTATTAAAATTATTCTCCACACTCCCTGACATGACTTTCATATCTTTTCTATTTCCCTATCCTACTCATCAGTGAAAATTACTCTTCAGAAATAAAATGACCAAATGAGCAGAAAAAGAACAGATAGGAGAGGAACTAAGAGATCTGAATTATGAAATTTTGAACACCAGTTCCAATTCTTTTACTAGATCTCTATACTTAGTAACCCATTTACAGTTTTATACACACACACACACACACACACGTCTCTCTCTTGCTCTGTGTGTGTGTGTATGTATATGTCCATGTCCCTGGCCCCATTTTTCCCATTGCTCTGCCCTTTAAATCAATAAATCAATCTTGAAAAAAGTAAACTATAAATATTACTCATGATTCTATCTTTTGGTTGGCAAGGCAGATTTCCTAAGGTTTCTTATATGTCAGGAAAAAAATACGCAGGTATAGTTCCTATTTAGATAAATCCCAGGGAAGGTCTTGTTTTAGGCAGTCAGAATTACTCTGACTACTCCTTGCAATGAGATTTTTTTAAAGGTATTGTGTAAATATAATATATTCTCTCATTTTAAGTATATAAGATGTATTCTAAAAACAAAAATATGATCATTTCCTTATAACTGAATCATGGGCCACACTCAGAACTGAATCTGTCACAGAATAAGTGCAGCCAGTTGCCATACCCAGCATCCTTGGAAATCGTCTTATTGTAACCCCTTTACATACTCTGCTTCCAAACCATAAGCAAAATTGCTGGCTCTGCCTTCAAGGGGTAGCAGGAAGGTGTTGATCCAAGTATCCAAAATTGTTAGACTGGAAGAATAAGTTTCAGTCATCTATCGTGCTGCATGGTGGCCACAGTTAACAATAATGTATTAAATATTTCAAAACTGCTAAAATAGATTTTTAATGATCTTACCACAAAAGATAAATTTGGCAAGGTAAGGGATATGTTGTTCAGCTTGATCGAACCTTTCTATAATGTACACAATAGATCAAAACATCATACTCTACTTCATAAGCATACACAATCATTACTGCTCAGTATTATGTGTCTTTTTAAAAATAATTCACCAGGGGGCTGGTGCTGTAGCATAGTGGGTAGAGCCGCAGCCTGCAGTGCTGGCATCCCATATGGATGTCAGTTTGAGACCCAGCTGCTCCACTTCCAATCCAGCTCTCTGCTTTGGCCTGGGAAAGCAGTAGAAGATGGCCCAAGTCCTTGGGCTCCTGCACCTATGTGAGAGACCTAGAAGAAACTCTTGGCTCCTGACTTCGGATCAGTGCAGCTCTAGCCATTGTGGCCATCTGGAGAGTGAACCAGCTGCTGGAAGACTCTCTCTGCCTCTCCTTCTCTCTGTGTGTAATTCCGACTTTCAAAATAAATAAATCTTTTAAAAAAAAGATTCACCAGAAAAAAATAAGGTGATAAAAATGGGAATGCCTTGTATATTGGGAGAAAATAAAAATAATATTTTAAAGACGTAATTATTTCTTTATTTGAGAGAGAAAGAGGGAATTACCTTCCATCCATTTGTTCACTCCACAAATGACTACAACAACTGGGGTTAGGCCAGGCTGAAACCTGGAGCCAGAAACTCCATCTGGGTCTCCCATATGTGTGGCAGGGACCACCTACTTGGGCCATCATCTGCCTCTCAGGCAGGGACCTGAATCAGAAGTGCAGGTGGGACTTGATCCCTGGTACTCCAAGGGGGCACATGCGGGAGTCCCAAGCAGCAGCTTATCCCACTGTGTCACAACTCCCACTCCCCAAAATTTTAAAAGTGCACCCAGAAGCCACATTCTCACTGTCTCTACTTTTCCCATCCATTCGCATTCACTGTCTCCTATGGGTTACTGCAGTGACTTCTTAACTGGTCTCCTGCTGCCAGCCTTGCCCACCCCCTTCGCCGATTTTCATTAGCTAGAACAAGCTCCTTGAAACCTGTCAGATTGCATCATTCCCACAGTCAAACCCCTTTCCACCTTCCTCAGGGTAAAAGCCAAAGTCCTTCAGCAGCCTACAGGCCGCTACAAGGTGCACACCTCTGCTCATCCTTGCCTCTCTGAGCCATCTCCCACTGTGTCCAGCCCAAGCCTCCTTGCTCTCTACTGAATCCACCCCAAATGCTCCCTCTCAGGACAGGACTTTGTATTTCCCGTTCCCCAAACCTGGAAAAATTGTGCCTCAAATACAAGTTATTCCTAAATGTTCATTGAAAATGGATACGGTTATTTCTGTGCAAAAGAACTTTGAAGTCCACAAAATAGTTTTTTTATAATATGTATTCTACACAAAGTTTTGGAAGACTCCCTCGTTCCTGTAGCACTCACTCCCTCTCCGTCCTAAGTTTTCCCCCACAACCCTCTTCTAAGTCACAGTCCCGCCCTGTTTGACTTCCTGTTATCATACTCTGTATTTTGTCTTATTGTTGGTATCCTCCTAAAACGTAAGCTCCCTGAGGGCAGGGACTTCTGTCTGTTTCATTTTCTGATGAATGGTACCTGGCCCCTAGTAAGCTCTTAATAGTTATTGAATGAATTAACACTGCCTGAAAATATTAGCATAGATAATAATGTTTACTGTTATTTAAAACAACAAATATATTTATGCAGGGGTATATTTCAACAACATACATGCAAACAAAAGACTACTGATTCTCTAGATGCATCGGTATATGCCTGTAAGAGTACAGCTCCTACACATGCTGCCTGAAGTGTTTTCTGTTGCAACTGTTTACGTTACCAAACAACCATGAGGCTGGCTGGAAAACATGGGTAAGTGAATCACCTAAGGAGCTTGCTCAGTATCAAGATGCCCAGGCCTCACTCCTTGAGATTTTGATTCAGTGGGTCTGTAGTGGGGCCCAGGGAGTTCTGGTTTGGACATGCTTCTGAAATGATTCCGATACATACAGCATTTTTATCCCTCTGAAGCTTCCAGTGAACAACTTGAGGGAAGAGCCTACCTGTCTTTGAATCACCCTCATGACCAGAGGTGGGAGAAGAAGGAAGGCAGGTAGAAGGGCCATATTGAGCATGTATTGATTTACTAACTGTATTGGCTTTCAACTCTGTAGTCAGGAATTATTTATAGGTTATATATATATTATATATAATGTATACATTATATATATTATATGTAATATATAATGCATATATATTATATATACACACACATATACATACATACACACATATATATGTCATATAATTGAAAAATTGATCTGAGACTTTTTAAATGTTCCTTTAAGACTTTATTAAGCTGGCGCCGTGGCTCAACAGGCTAATCCTCCACCTTGCGGCACTGGCACACCGGGTTCTAGTCTCGGTCGGGGCTCCGGATTCTGTCCCGGTTGCCCCTCTTCCAGGCCAGCTCTCTGTTGTGGCCCGGGAGTGCAGTGGAGGATGGCCCAAGTCCTTGGGTCCTGCACCCCATGGGAGACCAGGAGAAGCACCTGGCTCCTGCCTTTGGATCAGCGCGGTGCACTGGCCGCAGTGCGCCAGCCGCGGTGGCCATTGGAGGGTGAACCAATGGCAAAGGAAGACCTTTCTCTCTGTCTCTCTCTCTCTCTCTCTCTCTCTGTCCACTCTGCATGTCAAAAAAAAATTTATTAAAATGCTACCTCAAGAACCACATGGAGAAGAGATAGATTTCAGATCCATCAACTTTGTATTTTAAACAGCACAAAACTAGTCTGGGCCATATCCTCCCCAACACTGAACCTGCACCTAAGCAATTTGGTATGACTTCCACATGACCAAGATAGATAATGGCCTCCTTACAGACCAAAAAGAAAACAAACATCCTGTTTATGCCAATACAGGGCCCTATTTTCATATCCCAGGAGTGACCTCAAGAAGCAGCTGAACATGCTGACCAGTTATTGTCTAAACATTAATTATGCCCAAAGCAGCACTGTTGTTCTTGAGTCTTGGCAAATGCACTCTGACAACCAGATGGAGAACTCTGAGCGGTGGTATTCCATGGACGAATTCACTGAGCTCTCTGGGAGCTACTGCTATAGCTAACATCTCCTGGCAGCTCACGATGCTCAAAATCAAATACCCGACAGGAGAGAAAAATATAACATAGAGATTGGACTTTGGAGTCCAACAGGCTTGAGTTCTAATCCCAGCTCTGCTACTTATAACTGGCAGACTTACTCAAAAGCTCCAAGCCTCAGTTGCCTGGTCTTTGAAACAGAGTGAAGTTTTGAGAGTTAAGCTTGATAATCCATATGAGCAGAGAACAATGCTCAATAATGCTGGCCATTTATTTTATTTTTTTTTAATTTTTAATTTTTGACAGGCAGAATGCACAGTGTGAGAGACAGACAGGTCTTCCTTTTGCCGTTGGTTCACCCTCCAATGGCCGCCATGGTAGGCGCGCTGCGGCCGGCGCACCGCGCTGATCCAAAGGCAGGAGCCAGGTGCTAATCCTGGTCTCCCATGGGGTGCAGGGCCCAAGGACTTGGGCCATCCTCCACTGCACTCCCGGGCCACAGCAGAGAGCTGGCCTGGAAGAGGGGCAACTGGGACAGGATTGGTGCCCCGACCGGGACTAGAACCCGGTGTGCCGGCGCCGCAAGGTGGAGGATTAGCCTAGTGAGCTGTGGCGCCGGCCAATGCTGGCCATTTATTAGTACTAGTAGTAATATTAGTCTTTTAGATAGCCATTCCTTTGACTCTTGTGTGCTGTATTTTTCCTGTGCCTGCTGCAAGCAAGTGTCCATGCCTCATGGTATAAACTTTGCAGAAGCTGTGAAGCTCAAGTTGCTGGTAGAGAGCCTAGCTTCCTGGATGCTATTTTCCCAAAGCCATAGCTACTTGGGAAAGAAGAGAATGACAGAAATGTTTCCTCCAAACTGCAAGGAAAAGGCCAAATGTTTGCAGATGCTATAAGTAGCAGGGGCTAAGCAGCAGAGTCTGAAGAGGGATGAAGACACAAAGCCCTAGGCACTGAGGTTCCCACATGGTCACAGACTGCAGGTGCCTCGCCTGTGACAGGTGCGGTGAGTCTGCTTCTAGTAATTATGAGGGCTCCAATGATGAAGGCAGTACAAAAATAGCACTGGCTTGAAAAGTGAAGTCCCTCTCCTGTTTCTATATACATTTGGAACATTTGACTCTGGGGAGGTGAAGAGAGTCTAAGGATAACTAAGGTTGAACTTCAAACAAAATAGAATATTATAGAAAAGTTTGCCTTCAATTAAAATGTAATAGACATAAACTGAGGCTATGGAATAATATTATATCTGTTATAGTAGCAATAGTATGTACGTTTATTGGTGTTATTTTTATTCTCTTCCTATGAGGCAGAGGTGGGTATCTGATGACTCTTACCCTTAAAAAACATATAGAGAAGACACTCTGAATAAATTTTATTTTCCTGACCTGTTTTTAAATAACATGAACTGGGGCCAGTGCTGTAGTGTAGCAGGTAAAGCCACCATCCCATGGGATGCAGTGCCAGCATCCTATATGGGTGCCAGTTCGAGTCCTGGATGCTCCACTTCCAATCCAGCTCCCTGCTTATGCACCTAGGAAACCAGCAGAGGATGGCCCAAGTGCTTGGGCCCCTGCACTTACTGGGGGACCCAGAAGAAGCTCCTGGCTCCTGGCTTCAGATAGGCCCATCCCCGACCGTTGAGACCATTTGGGGAGTGGATCGGTGGGTGGAAGTTATCTCTCTCTGTAACTCTACCTTTCAAAGTAAAGAAATAAATCATTTATTAAAAAGTGCATGGAAAAAGGAATTAAACATTTTAAAAAAGTAAATGACATGAACTTTTAAGTTAAAATGGGGGGAATGGGCTTTAAAAGTGGATAGTCTCAATTCATTAAAATAATGCAAACAAGGTTAGCTTGCATAGAGAAATGTCAAGTCGCTACTGGCTACATGTTTAAAACATTAGAAATGCAGGTATTATAATCAAAATGTAAAACAATGACAGTTGTTTCTGCCTGAGGTTCAGAAGTAGACTAATACCTCTAGTTATCACAGTTTCTGCTCTTTCTAATAAGTTATATCTGCCAAATATCAAGTGTATCCACCAAATTCCTGCCCATGTACTTGCCTCAACCTGAGTGGCTTCATGAGTGAAGCCCTCGTTCCACCCAGGGGAATTCCTATGACAAACCTACCTACTTATTGTGAGGAGGACCACAGTTAAAAGGGCAGGCTCTTCCAACTCATCATAAGTGTTTCATTTGCTGACTACACACAGAATATCAAGAGCCAGCCTTTCAGCCAACAACATAGAATACCTATTCCCTTTTTTTTAAACAGGCAGAGTTAGACAGTAAGGGAGAGAGACAGAGAGAAAGGTCTTCCTTTTCCGTTGGTTCACCCCCTAAATGGCCACTATGGCTGGTGCGCTGCGCTGATCCGAAGCCAGGAGCCAGGAGCTTCCTCCTGGTCTCCCATGCTGGGGTACACATACCCCCAGTGGCTTACAAAGACTTTTCAAGGGGCATCTGAGCACAAGGGTTTTAAAAGAGTCAGTGTCAGCAGACTCATAGAATGGCAGATGTCCTAAATAACACTCTGGCCTCAGAATCAGCCCTTAAGGCATTCGGATCTGGCTCAAGAGTGCATGAGAATATTTTAGGCATGGAAAGCCAAGACACTCTGGAAAAAAAAAAGAAGACCTAAATGAAAGATCTCTACGAGTGAGATCCCAGTGGAAAGAACGGGGCCATCAAAGAAGGAGGTACCTTTCTCTGAAGGGAGGAGAGAACTTCCACTTTGACTTTGACCCTATCAGAATAAGATCAAAGTCGTCGAACCCTAAAGGCTTCCATAGCCTCAGCAACTCATGACTAGAGCCTAGGGAGATTACTGACACCATGAACAGGAGTGTCAAATTGTTAAATCAACAACAGGAGTCACTGTGTACTTACTTCTCATGTGGGATCTGTCCTTAATGTGTTGTCCAATGTGAAGTAATGCTATAACTAGTACTGAAACAGCATTTTTACACTTTGTGTTTCTGTGTGGGTGCAAACTGATGAAATCTTTACTTAGTATATACTGAATCGATCTTCTGTATATAAAGATAATCGAAAATTAAAAAAAAAACTTGGTGTTAAATTGGAAATTGCATAGAAAATTAATCTTTAAAAAAAATATCATGTAGGATCTCTGTCCTTAATGTGCTGTACATTGTGATTTAATGCTATAACTAGTACTATAACAGTATTTTTCACTTTGTGTTGCTATATGAGGGCAAACTGTTAAAATCTTTACTTAATATATACTAAACTGATCTTCTGTATATAAAGAGAATTGAAAATGAATCTTGATGTGAATGGAAGGGGGGAAAGGGAGTGGGAAAGGGGAGGGTTGCAGGTGGGAGGGAAGTTATGGGGGGGGAAGCCATTGTAATCCATAAGCTGTACTTTGGAAATTTATATTCATTAAATAAAAGTTTTTTTTAAAAAAAAAGAGTCAGTGTCCATATCCTCAACTTCCAGTCGTACCCTTTCCTACAATTAATGGACCTAAAAAGTCTCTGTTCAAACCCACCCTTGCCCCACTGTAAAAAAGAAATGTACCATCTAAATCTTACCAAATGCATTGTTGCATTTCAAGGGTTGAGGGGTTTAGTCTTTAAGCCAAACCAGGTGAAAAACTCATTTACTTATTATTCAAAATACCATGAACCTATAAAGGTTTCCTGTCTTTCTCTTACACACATTCCTTTGAGAGGTGAAGACTGGTGCTAGAAACTAAATGTGGAGGAATGGAGAATAATGCAGTTTTACCTAGCAACTTTACCTCCTCTTCTCCCAAGTATTATCAGAGAACATGCTGATCTTGAGATACAGGCCCAGGAATTCAAAGCAAAAGGCGCGTTGCAAAGTAATATTGAGTGCTAAAAATGGATTTTTCATGTAGCTAGGAGTAAGCATTTTTCCAGCTATTCTCTATAGTCATATTGAATCCTAAAAATGGCTTTTCTCTTGTAGTTTAGGGTAAGCAGTTTTTTTCAGCTATTCACTTCAGAATCACTTTAATAAGCCAAAGGTATATAGGCTGGTACTGCTGATGCTTAGAAATGTAACTGGAATATTTTCTGGAATTATCAAGATTTTCAGCTTTCACTGAAATAAACATTTGGGTAAAACATTTACATGATTTTTTTTCAGATGCCATGTGAATAATTTTAAAAGAAAAGTAAAAAACCTCTTTTATCAACTCATGTAAAATATTTGTTCCATTTAGAAACAATCCCTATCCTGTTTCATCTAAAATGTTTATTTTCTATTTTTTCAAAATAAAAACATTATCCACTTCCAGACCAATTACTTTTTAGTAGTACATATCCCTTTTTATCTTTAAATATATGGTGTCTAAAAAGATAATTTATTTCTGATTTTATATTTTATTTTGTTTTTCCATAAAGCTAAACACTAGAATTTGCTACACACAAACAATATTTAGAGAAAGAATAACATCCCTTTTCAAAATCATACTTCTCTCTTGATATATATGTTTATCTATAAATTACATTACCTTACTGTAAGTTTAGTACATTGATTCAGTGTTTTGTTTATAATCTATATTAGATCTACATTATTTTATTTCTGTTTTATATATAACATTCTATAATTAATTTCTCAGTTTTTATAAACTTATTGAATTATATCAATATTTTTGAATTTATAATTATACATTTGAATTATAAAGGTATTGTCTTGGTTTTTAAGTTCTTAGTAGGTTTGACACTGAGAATCGGTTTTGTCAATTAGGTTAGATGTTGCTTCTGCAAATTTAGTAAGCTAAAACTATAGCCCCAGAGGTATTTTTTTATTAAGTTTTAAGCAAATGATGAAAACTTTTATCAAAAAGTATTAGATCATCAATGGTATAAAGATTACCAATACTTCCATTTTCCCAACCCTTTGGCATATATCTGGTTGTATATGCTGCTTTCAAGTAAAAGAATAAGGGTTATAATTAAGAGTCATTTGATAACTCTTTTTTTTTTAATTTTTTTATTTATTTATTTTTTTTGACAGGCAGAGTGGACAGTGAGAGAGAGAGAGACAGAGAGAAAGGTCTTCCTTTTTGCCGTTGGTTCACCCTCCAATGGCCGCCGCGGTAGCGCGCTGCGGCCAGCGCACCGCGCTGATCCGATGGCAGGAGCCAGGTGTTTATCCTGGTCTCCCATGGGGTGCAGGGCCCAAGGACTTGGGCCATCCTCCACTGCACTCCCTGGCCACAGCAGAGAGCTGGCCTGGAAGAGGGGCAACCGGGACAGGATTGGTGCCCCGACCGGGACTAGAACCCGATGTGCCGGCGCCGCAAGGCGGAGGATTAGCCTAGTGAGCCGCAGCGCCAGCCTGATAACTCTTAATATAGCCTTTTGTTTTAATTCTCAGAAAGGGAGAAAGCAAATTATTCTAATTGCTTGGTAACAAATCCTTTTGCAGGTCAGGCCATTTGCAATCTATTGTTTGCAACAATTTTGAAGGAGGATCTTAACAAACTGTCACTTGATACAGCATTAAAATTACTTTTGATAGGCCGGCACCGTGGCTCAACAGGCTAATCCTCCACCTTGCGGCGCCAGCACACCGGGTTCTAGTCCCAGTCGGGGCACCGCATTCTGTCCCGGTTGCCCCTCTTCCAGGCTAGCTCTCTGCTGTGGCCAGGGAGTGCAGTGGAGGATGGCCCAAGTCCTTGGGCCCTGCACCCCATGGGAGACCAGGATAAGCACCTGGCTCCTGCCTTCGGATCAGCGCGGTGCGCCGGCCGCAACGCGCCGGCCACGGCAGCCATTGGAGGGTGAACCAATGGCAAAGGAAGACCTTTCTCTCTGTCTCTCTCTCTCTCTCTCTCTCTCACTGTCCACTCTGCCTGTCAAAAAAAAATTACTTTTGATAACAAGAATAATCATTTTGTGATTTTTGGCAAATAACTCAGGAGTTCAAAGAATTGGGTAGCACCACTATAATACTCCTTTCATTCCAATGTTACATATGTAATAAGGAAAAATAGAAATAAAATTGATGTTAAACCCTGCCTCATTCTAGCAGGAAGTTATATTCATCCATAGGTACATCTACAAATAAGATTCCATTCATTTCATTAAGTGATATGTTGCTGATTAAATTTGTTTACATATAAAATAATTATCAAATTTATAATGTGTTCTTTGGTTACTTGTATACTAATTTATATATTCATTTCAAAGAAGTATGATAGAATGATAACTAAAACAGTTACAAGCACTAAAACATATCACATTAGGAAAAATTGTAGAAGGAAAGCAGAATGAAAATACAAGTTTAAGGAAAAAAAGGGAAATTTGTAAAATATTTGAAAGTGAAAAAGGCTTGTTATATATTTTGTAAATATAAGATGGTGTGTTTTCAAAGCATATAGTATTTAGACACCATGGTATGCATTTAAGCAAGTAAGTAACAACTCCAATTTTAAAATGTGAAT
This sequence comes from Lepus europaeus, assembly GCF_033115175.1. Taxonomy (NCBI): domain Eukaryota; kingdom Metazoa; phylum Chordata; class Mammalia; order Lagomorpha; family Leporidae; genus Lepus; species Lepus europaeus. The sequence goes on along the minus strand of NC_084850.1, from coordinate 124,177,426 downwards.
ATTGGATTTTTGGTTTCTATCTGGCATGTAAGAAACTTAAATGTTGCCACTGCATTCTAACAGTAAGAAAGAAGTTGAACATACTGAAAAATCAGTGATAGTTCTTAGATCTATCAGAAAAGTCAGGTCACAGGGCAAACTGCTGCCCCCCAATTGGAGAGATAGACAAGCAGGTGCACATTTGTAACTTGCTGGAGCACAACGCCCTAAGTAGAATCCTCCAAGGAAATCAGTGCTGGGCTTGGGCTTAAACTGATAAACTGTGTGGGGCTTAGTGTGGACAAGTCTGAGAGTTTAAAACTCCAGGGGCACACAATTTTGAGAAGTCCTCACACTTTTGTGAGTTTTACCACCAGGAGTTCTACCTGGTCTTCAGAGTAAGTATGGGAGAAAAATTCCCTTGCGGGTTTAGCAGGGGAAGGAGAAAAGGAACCATTCTGAAATATGCCAGAGCACTGTGTTCTTTAAAAACATCTGCTCTAAGCAGAAACTTTATTTTTAAGGGAAAGGGTTTATTGGGGAAAATCAGCAGACTGGAGGGAAGGGGCAAAGAAGGAAAAGAGAGAGAAGGAGAGTATAAGAGAGAGAGACACAATCGGACTTGCCCCAAAAGGTGGAGTTAGAAACATGCCAGGGGATTCCAATACAATGCCATCTCACTAGTCCAAGTGATCATCTTCAGTTCACATTTGATCACACTGATAGGTCTAAGAGTCAAAGGGATCACACAAACAAAGCTAGTGTCTGCTAATACTAACTGATAGAATCAAAAAGGGAGAGAACAATCCATCATGGGAAGCGGGATACACAGCAGACTTATAGAATGGCAGATGTCCTAAATAGCACTCTGGCCTCAGAATCAGCCCTTAAGGCATTCGGATCTGGCTCATGAGCCCATGAGAATATTTTAGGCATGGAAAGCCAAGACACTCTGGAAAAAAGAAAAAAAGAAGACCTAAATGAAAGATCTCTTCAAGTGAGATCCCAGTGGAAAGAACGGGGCCATCAAAGAAGGAGGTACCTTTCTCTGAAGGGAGGAGAGAACTTCCACTTTGACTGTGACCCTGTTGGAATAAGATCGAAGTTAGTGAACCCTAAAGGCTTCCATAGCCTCAGCAACTCATGAGTAGAGCCTAGGGAGATTACTGATGCCATAAACAAGAGTGTCAAATTGTTAAATCAACAACAGGAGTCACTGTGTACTTCTCATGTGGGATCTGTCCTTAATGTGTTGTCCAATGTGAAGTAATGCTATAACTAGTACTGAAACAGTATTTTACACTTTGTGTTTCTGTGTGGGTACAAACTGATGAAATCTTTACTTAGTATATACTGAATCGATCTTCTGTATATAAAGATAATTGAAAATGAATCTTGATGTGAATGGAATGGGAGAGGGAGCGGGGGAGATGGGAGGGGTGCGAGTGGGAGGGAAATTATAGGGGGGGAAAGCCATTGTAATCTTGTAATCCATAAACTGTACTTTGGAAATTTATATTTACTAAATAAAAAAATAAAAAAGAGAGGAGAGAGCTAGCGAGGAGAGAAGAGAGACAAGAGGAAGAGAGGAGAGCAGAGGAGAGGAGCCAAGAGAGCAGGAGGGAAGAGCCAACAGCTAAGCAGAAACTTTTTAAAAAAAATTTTTTTTAAGGCAGAGGAGAGAGAGAGAGAGTGAGAGAGAGAGAGAGAATCATCCATCTTAAAGTTCACTGTCAGATGGATGCCATGGCTGGAGCTGGGTTGATCCAAAGCCAGGAGCCAGGAGCTTCTTCCAGGTGTCCAATGTGGGTAACAGGGGCCCAAGCTTTTGGGCTATCTTCTACTGCTTTCCCAGGGTGCATTAGCAGGGAGCTGGATCAGAAGTGGAGCAGCTGGGTCTCAAACTGGCGCCCATATGGGATGCTTGTGTTACGGGCGGCAGTTTTACCTGCTATGCCACAGTGCCAGCCCCAAGGAAAAATTGTTTTATCTGAGAGTAGCCTGGGGCTTCACTGGAACCTAACCTACCTAGGGGAACGAAATTCCAGATTTCATCCCTCTCAACTCGTCTTACCTCACATGAGTGGAGGAAAAAGAATACTGACAAACACTAGGGAAGTTCACAGTTCAGGACATGGGTTCAACAAAAACCTGAGACCTAATTATAGGACTATAGAATGCTTTCTGTCTTCCTACAACTTGCCTCTACTTAACTAAAGGCCTATTTACTGCAGTTCCTTTTACCTATGACTTCAACTCTGCCTTTCAACAAAAAAACTACAAGGCACACTAAAAGGCAAAGAACACAGTTTGAAGAGACTGAACATGCATCAGAACCAGTCAGACTGGCAGGAATATTAAAGTTATCAAACCAGGATTTTTTAAAAAACTATGATTAACATGCCATCGGAAATGGACCAATACAGCTGACAGAAATTGGTGAGGACATAGTAAACTCAACAGTACCATCAATCAATTGGATATAATTAACATCAATAGACTAATCTATCCAACAACAGAAAAATATATATTCTTCTTAAGTTCACATGGAACATTCATTGGCTAAGTCAGACCACATTATGGGCCATGAAACATATCTTAACAAATGTAAAAGAGTAGAAATCGTACTATGTCTGTTCTCAGGCCATAATGGAATTAAATTAGAAATCAATAACAAAATGTTAAGTGGAAAAATCCCAAAATATTTGGAGATTAAATAACATATCTAAATAATATATGGGATAAAAAAGAAATCTCAAGAGAAATTTAAAAGCATTTTGAATTAAATAAAAATTAAAATATAAAATCAAAATTGTGGGATGTAGTGAAAGTAGTGCTTAGAGGGAAATCTGTAGCATTGATGCGTATATTAGGAAAAAAAGATCTAAAATAAATAACCTAAGTTTCCACTTAGGAAAATAGAAGTGGAAGAGCAAATTAGATCCAAAGTAAGCAGAAAAAAAAAAGAAATAATGAAAATGAGAGCAGAAATCAATGAAATTGAAAATAGGAAATCAGTAGAAAAAATATTAAAAAATCAATCTAATTCCTTGAAAAATTCAACAAAATCAATAAGCCTCTAGTCAGGCTAATAAAGATCAAAGGAGAAAAGACAAATAACTGATATCAGAAATGATAGCAAGAGGCCGGCATTGTGGCATAGCAGGTAAAGCTGCTGCCTGTGACACTGGCATCCCATATGGGCACCAGTTCGAGACCCAGCTGTTCCATTTCGGATCCAGCTCCCTGCTAATGCACCTGGGAAACCAGTGGGAGATGGTCCAAGGGCTTGGGCCCCTGCATCCATGTGGAAAACACGGAAGCAGCTCTTGGCTCCTGGCTTCAGCTTGACCTAGCCCCAGCCATTACAGCCACTTGTGAGTGAACCAGTAGATGGAAGATCTCTCTTTTTCCTCTTGCTTCTCCCTCTCTCTCTGTTTTTCAAATAAATAAATAAGTATTTTAAAAAAGAAATGAAAGCAAGACCATCACTACAGTTCACCTGGACACTAAAAAGACAATAAAGGAATACTGTGAATAACTCTATGCTGACTAATTTGATAACCTAGATTAAATGGACCAATTCCTTAAAAGACACAATCTATCAAGTCTCACACAAGAAGAGGCGTATGAATAGGCCTGTATCTATTTTAAAAATGAAATCAATAATTAATAACTATCCAAAACAGAAAGCACAAAGTTAACATTGGTTCACTGGTAAATTCTACCAAATATTTAAAGAATAAAATATACCAATTTTCTATAATCTCTTCCAGAAGATAGAAGTGGAAGTGTTTCTTCCTAATTCATTATATGTGGTCAGTATTACTCTTATACCAAAATCAGACAGAAATTACAAGGAAAAAACCTACAGATTAATAACTGTCTTGAACATAGATGCAAAAATCCTCAATAAAATATTAGCAAATAGCATTTAATGATATGTAAAAAAAATTATATGCCATGCCCAAATGGGAGTTATCACAAGTATGTAATGCTGGTTTAACTCTCAAAAATGATTAATGCAATCCATCATATCAACAGCTAAGACGAAAAATCACATGACCATATCAATAGGTGCAGAAAAACAATCTGACAAAATAAGACATTGATTATTTAAAAAAAAAAACAACTCAGCAAAGTAGGAGTAGAGGGGAACTTCCTCAACTTAATAAAGAACGTCTGCAAAAACCTACAGTTAACTTCATATTTAGTGGTGAGAAACCTGAAACTTTCCCACTAAGATTAGGAACAAGACAAGGATAACGCTCTCCTGATTGCTTTTCAAAGTTGTACTGGAAGTTCCAACTAATAAAAAAAGGGGGAATACATATGCAGCTCATGGGATTTGAGCTCCAGTACCATGCCCACACAGCAGTTGGCCTACACACAGGAGTCTGTTTAACATACTCAGGATTAATAGAGACAAATAAAATATAGGATACCATTAAAAATGATTAATAGAACGGTTAAAAGATATTTCAGAGTATTGTAATCCAATTATTTTTAAATAGTATAAGAAATCTGTATAGAAAATACATACAGAAACTATTTATTGTTTCTATTGCCTGTGATTTATTTCTTATTGTCACTGTCTCCATAAGTCTATACTCCACTTTTTATAGTTTCCTGTAGTCTTGTTTCAATTCTCATCCGTAATCTATTCGTTGTCACTTATGAAAGGCTATGATCTCCATGGTTATCTAGGTAATTTAACATGCCCCTTGCTTCCACAGAGAGCCCATACACTAGCCTTGAAGGGGTATCTGAATTTCTTTGTAAGTTGCTACAGAAGACATTGTTCATTGCATTATTTAAAGTTCCATATTCAGTGACCTCTGAAACACTTATCCTGGAACTCAGAGAAGGAAAGATAGATCTTCCTCATGGAGCAGTATTAGCTGGTAGAGTTTGAGAATTCCAGAGAATTCCAGGATTTTTGGTAGGAAATCTGCTCCTCCTCTGCTTTACTTCTTGGCTCCAAACTCCTGCTCATATTAATTGTCCTGAGTGTTAACTTGTCTGTGCTGGTCTGGAAAGCTTTCCGTAAGACAAACAAATTAACAAAAATGGCCTTCCTGTAGCTGCCATGTCTGCTGCACGCGCCCCAGTGTCGTCCTGACTGGCGAGAAGAATGCTGTGCAGGCAAATTGGATATTCTGGCTTTGGTGTGCCCTCTGTTCACTCATGCATTCATTCTGCACAAACATCACCTCCTCAGAGAGGCCCGCCCTGACCTTCCTACCAAAAACATCCCTCCTTGCCCCACCCAGTCACTCTCCTTTCTCTATTTTATATTTCCTCATAGTACCTCAACTACGTATTTACTGTTTCGTGGGCCATTTCTGCCTTCTCCGCAGACTGTTAAGTTCTCTGGGGACATAGTGTGTTTTGTTGATGGCTGCATTCCCACTGAAGAGTGCCTGGCACATAGTAAGTGTTCAGTAAACAGCTGGTGAGTAGAGTCATCATTCAGTGAATCAATGAAACCACTGTTGTTGCCTAATGACCTAGAGAGGTGCTCAGGTTAATTTCCTGCCCTCTCCACTTTACAAGAATGTACTGAGAGCTGCACACTTCCTTTCATCTTACTTTGGGTGTGATAACCCAGGGCCATGGCTTGTGTACCTATTAACTGTGACTCACTCATTAGCACCTCCAAACCCAGGTTACCCAATGACCAAAGGCCAAAGAAATGCTGCAAAGTTGTGTCCCCACCCTCAGTAGACTAGAACAAGATTCTGGTAGTAATGCTCATATTCATTCATATTCTCTCTCTCCCTCCCTCCCTCCCTCCCTCCCTCTCTCCCTCTCTCCCTGTACCTTTCAAATAAAATGAAAATAATTCAGTTTAAAAATTTTAAAGGGGATGTAGGCATTTGGCACAATGATTAACTTGCTGCTTGGGATGCTCATATCGTATATCAGATTACCTGCTTTGAGTCCTGCCTTCTCCACTCCTGATCCAGCTTCCTGCTAATGCACACTCTGGGAAGCAGCAGATAATGTCTCTAGTACTTGGGTCTCTGCCACCCACATGGGAGACTTGGATTGAGTTCCAGGCTCAAGGCTTTGGCCTTGCCCAGTCAGGCTGTTGCACACATTTGAGAGTAAATCACCAGAAGGGGATGATTCATTCTCATTCATTCTCCCTCCCTCCCTCCCTTCCTTCCTCCCTGCCTCCCTCCCTCACCCTCTCACCCCCTCCTTCTCTCCCCCTTTCCTCTCTTCCCCTCTCCTTCTCTCCTCCTCCCTCTCTGCCTTGCTCACATCTTCCAAATGAATGAAAATAAAGATAAAGAAATAAAAGCTTCAAAAAATAAAAGTTTTTCTATTCAGGATAAATGGATAATGTGATCAAACGTCACAGTCCCTGGCCTGTTCTGCATTCCATCTGCACGACTTCTGTAGTAACCACTGCCTTTCACCACCTCTTCCTTCTGGAAAGAATTCTAGTCGGTGGCCATGTGGTCATCACCCTCAGCAAATTTATACTAGGGTTCCTCTTAAATATCCAAAATGTAGGTTTTTTGTTTGTTTGTTTGTTTTTTTTTTTTTTTTGACAGGCAGAGTTAGACAGTGAGAGAGAGAGAGAGAGAGAGGTCTTCCTTTGCCGTTGGTTCACCCCCCAAGTGGCCGCTGTGGTCGGCGTGCTGTGCCGATCTGAAGCCAGGAGCCAGGTGCTTCTCCTGGTCTCCCATGCGGGTGCAGGGCCCAAGGACTTGGGCCATCCTCCACTGCACTCCTGGGCCACAGCAGAGAGCTGGCCTGGAAGAGGGGCAACCAGGACAGAATCTGGCGCCCCGACCAGGACTAGAACCCGGGGTGCTGGCGCCACAGGCAGAGGATTAGCCTAGTGAGCCACGGTGCCGACCCCAAAATGTAGTTTTAAACTTGAAAAAAATAACATAACTTAAGCAACAAATACTAGCAGTCTTACTAGCACCTTTCTCTCACAGTGGAGGTGTTTGGGTCAGTACTAACCCATTACACGTAATGCTACAAAAACCCATCACGGCGAATGGATGTGCTGTTTGCAGAAACTGCAGAAGTGAGATGCAGATGCAGGTCTCCCTAGTCAGTTCCTGTCTCTTTTACCCAAATTGAAATAGGTGGGCCTTCAGGAAGAGAAACATTTCAATCACTTCTAACTATGCTTCTCTTTCTCTAAGCTTAGGAAATCAGTCATTCCCCCTCACCGTGACCCATGATTCCCTGGGTGTATGGCCTGCGCCGTGGCTTAACAGGCTAATCCTCCGTCTTGCGGCGCCTGCACACCGGGTTCTAGTCCCGGTTGGGGCGCCGGATTCTATCCCGGTTGCCCCTCTTCCAGGCCAGCTCTCTGCTATGGCCCGGGAAGGCAGTGGAGGATGGCCCAAGTGCTTGGGCCCTGCACCCCATGGGAGACCAGGAGAAGCACCTGGCTCCTGGCTTCGGATCAGCGAGATGCGCCGGCCGCAGCGGCCATTGGAGGGTGAACCAACGGCAAAAAGGAAGACCTTTCTCTCTCTCTCTCTCACTATCCACTCTGCCTGTCAAAAAAACAAACAAAAATAAAACAAATCTCCCCTTCTTTACTTCACTACATAAATTTAACTAATTAGGACTGTGTTAAGCCACTAGTCTTAGCACAACATCATTCTAAGTGCTGTGGGTCACACAAAGGGAATAGACAATGACTTTATTTGCCCTTAATCATTCTGAACTTCCTCAAGATTTGAAATCAGAATAATATTGCTTTTTTCCTAACTCTCTAGAAAATGTTATATACATGCCTCAAGCAATAGAAGAAAAACGTTAATGGAAAACATGAAGCAATTGTCCTGGATGGTATTATCTGTCTTTCTGAAGATCAATGGTATACAATGCCATGATGTCATTTCCTCTATAGTTTTTTTTTTTAAAGATTTATTTATTTGGAAGTCAGAGTTACAGAGAGAGAGAGAGAGGGAGAGAGGGGGAGGGAGGGGGGAGGGAGGGAGAGAGAGAGAGAGAGAGGCGAGGGCCGAGGGCCGAGGGCCGAGGGCCGAGGGCCGAGGGCCGAGGAGCGGGAGCTGGGCGAAGCCAAAGCCAGGAGATTATTCCAGGTCTCCCATTTGGGTGGCAGAGGCCTAAACACCTGGGTCATCTTCTGCCTCTTCCAGCCCATTAGGGAGCTGGATCAGAAGCAGAGCAGCCTGGGATTGAACTAGTGCCTGTAAGAGATGCCGCTGTTGCAGGTGGCCCCTCTTCTGTGGTTTTATTTTTTTTTAAATTATGTATTTTTCTGAGAGGCAGAGAGAGGGGGAGAGAGACACCAAGACAGAGAGCTCCCATCTGCTGGTTCACTTCCTAAAGACCCACAACAACCAGGGCTGGGCAACACTGGAACCAGGAACTGGAAACTGAATCCAACTCTCCCACAAAGGTGGCAGGAACCCAAATACTTGCGCCATCACTGTTGCTGTCCAGGATCTACACTGAGATGAAGTTGGAGCCAGGAACCATGGCTAGGAACTGAACCCAGGAAGTCTGTTTTGGGACACCACTAGGCTAAACATCTGCTTCCACCCCTGTAGCTTTCTAAATATCATTTTGAACTCTAAGTTAGTGAACAAGTAAGCCAGTATGAGCTGAATTGGAAGCATAAACAATGTCAGATTCTGATAGAACTCTGAAAGAGACCCTTTTTAGGAAGCATAGTACAAAGGAGTTTTCTGGACAAAGAGAAAATGTTCTTACCTCCTACCAACAAGTAGCTGTTGGGAAACAGTGTTTTTGCTTGCATAAGTGCCCTTGCATGACCTGAGTGGAAGAGGTCAAATATTCCATCTGCATATACTCTGACAGGCCTGTCAACTGTGAAAGAAAGAAATCACTGTTAACACAACTGCTGAATAACAAATCCGAGTTACTCTCCATCAGTACAGCTCCATAAGAAAGTTTACATGCGTAAGACACAATCTCTATGTACCATCAACTTCAGATTGGTACGTGAAATTGACTTTAAAAACAGGTTCTTCTTGGGCCAGCGCTGTGGCATAGTGGGCTAAGCCTCTGCCTGCTGTGCTGGAATTCCATATGGATATCAGTTTTAGTCCCGGCTGCTCCACTTCTTTTTTCTTTTTTTTTTTAAAGATTTATTTTATTTGATGCTGAAATTCACATGGAGACACAGGAGACCTCGAATGGCTAAAGCAATCTTGTACAACAAAAACAAAGCCGGAGGCATCACAATACCAGATTTCAGGACATACTACAGGGTAGTTGTTATCAAAACAGCATGGTACTGGTACAGAAACAGATGGATAGACCAATGGAACAGAATAGAAACACCAGAAATCAATCCAAACATCTACAGCCAACTTATATTTGATCAAAGATCCAAAACCAATCCCTGGAGTAAGGACAGTCTATTCAATAAATGGTGCTGGAAAAATTGGATTTCCACATGCAGAAGCATGAAACAAGACCCCTACCTTTCACCTTACACAAAAATTCACTCAACATGGATTAAAAACTTACTCTATGACCTGACACCATCAAATTATTAGAGAACATTGGAGAAACCCTGCAAGATATAGGTACTGGCAAAGACTTCTTGGAAAATACCCCAGAAGCACAGGCAGTCAAAGCCAAAATTAACATTTGGGATTGCATCAAATTGAGAAGTTTCTGTACTTCAAAAGAAACAGGAAAGTGAAGAGGCAACAGACAGAATGGGAAAAAATATTTGCAAACTATGCAACAGATAAAGGGTTGATAACCAGAATCTACAAAGAAATCAAGAAACTCCACAACATCAAAACAAACAACCCACTTAAGAGATGGGCCAAGGACCTCAATAGACATGTTTCCAAAGAGGAAATCCAAATGGCCAACAGACACATGAAAAAATGTTCAAGATCACTAGCCATCAGGGAAATGCAAATCAAAACCACAATGAGGTTTCACCTCACCCCAGTTAGAATGGCTCACATTCAGAAATCTACCAACAATAGATTCTGGTCAGGATGTGGGGAGAAAGGGACACTAACCCACTGTTGGTGGGAATGCAAACTGGTTAAGCCACTATGGAAGTCAGTCTGGAGATTCCTCAGAAACCTGAATATAACCCTACCATACAACCCAGCCACCCATTCCTTGGATTTACCCAAAGGAAATGAAATTGGCAAACAAAAAAGCCATCTGCACATTAATGTTTATTGCAGCTCAATTCACAATAGCTAAGACCTGGAACCAACCCAAATGCCCATCAACAGTAGACTGGATAAAGAAATTATGGGACATGTACTCCATAGAATACTATACAGCAGTCAAAAACAATGAAATCCGGTCATTTGCAACAAGATGGAGGAATCTGGAAAACATCATGCTGAGTGAATTAAGCCAGTCCCAAAGGGACAAATATCATATGTTTTCCCTGATTGGTGACAACTAACTGAGCACCAAAGGGGAAACCTGTTGAAGTGAAATGGACACTATGAGAAACAGTGACTTGATCAGCTCTTGTCCTGACTGTTGATGTACAATGTAATACTTTATCCATTTTAGTATTTTTTGTTCTAGTGGTTGAACTCTGTAATTAACACACAATTATTCTTAGGTGTTTAAATTTTAACTGAAAAGTAATCCCTGTTTAAGAGTGGGAAAAAGAGAGGGAGGAGATGTACAATTTGGGACATGCTCAATCAGACTTGCCCCAAATGGTGGAGTTAGAAACATGCCAGGGGATTCCAATACAATCCCATTAAGGTGGCATGCACCAATGCCATCTCACTAGTCCAAGTGATCATCTTCAGTTCACATTTGATCACACTGATAGGTCTAAGAGTCAAAGGGATCACACAAACAAGACTAGTGTCTGCTAATACTGATAGAATCAAAAAGGGAGAGAACGATCCAACATGGGAAGCGGAAACACAGAAGACCCATAGAATGGCAGATGTCCTAAATAGCACTCTGGCCTCAGAATCAGCCCTTAAGGCATTCGGATCTGGCTCATGAGCCCATGAGAGTATTTTAGGCATGGAAAGCCAAGACACTCTGGAAAAAAGAAAAAAGGAAGACCTAACTGAAAGATCTCTGTGAGTGAGATCCCAGTGGAAAGAACGGGGCCATCAAAGAAGGAGGTACCTTTCTCTGAAGGGAGGAGAGAACTTCCACTTTGACTGTGACCCTGTTGGAATAAAATCGAAGTTGGCGAACCCTAAAGGCTTCCATAGCCTTAGCAACTCATGAGTAGAGCCTAGGGAGATTACTGACACCATGAACAGGAGTGTCAAATTGTTAAGTCAGCAACAGGAGTCACTGTGTACTTACTTCTCATGTGGGATCTGTCCTTAATGTGTTGTCCAATGTGAAGTAATGCTATAACTAGTACTGAAACAGCATTTTTACACTTTGTGTTTCTGTGTGGGTGCAAACTGATGAAATCTTTACTTAGTATATACTGAATTGATCTTCCGTATATAAAGATAATTGAAAATGAAAAAAAAAACTTGGTGTTAAATTGGAAATTGCATAGAAAATTAATCAATTTTTTAAAAAAATATCATGTAGGATCTCTGTCCTTAATGTGCTGTACATTGTGATTTAATGCTACAACTAGTACTCCAACAGTATTTTTCACTTTGTGTTACTATGTGGAGGCAAACTGTTGAAATCTTTACTTAATATATACTAAACTGATCTTTTGTATATAAAGAGAATTGAAAATGAATCTTGATGTGAATGGAAGGGGAGAGGGAGCAGGAAAGGGGAGGGTTGTGGGTGGGAGGGAAGTTATGGGGGGGGGGAAGCCATTGTAATCCATAAGCTGTACTTTGGAAATTTATATTCATTAAATAAAAGTTAAAAGATTTATTTTATTTATAAAGGAGTTACAGAGAGAGGCAGAGACAGAGGTCTTCCATCTGCTGGTTCACTCCCCAGATGGCCACAATGGCTGGAGCTTTGCTGATCTGAAGCCAGGAGCCAGGAGCTTCTTCCAGGTCTCCCACGTGGGCGCAGGGGCCCAAGGACTTGAGCCATCTCCTACTGCTTTTCCCAGGCCATAGCAGAGAGCTGGATCAGAAGAGGAGCAGCTGAGACTAGAACCGGTGCCCATATGGGATGCCGGCGTTTCAGGCCAGGGCTTTAACTTGCTGCGCCACAGTACTGGCCTCTGCTCCACTTCTGATCCAGCTCTCTGCTGTGGCCTGGGAAAGCAGTGGAAGATGGTCCAAGTCCTTGGGCCCCTGCACCTACATGGGAGACCCAGAGGAAGCTCCTGGCTCCTGGCTTCAGATCGGCTCAGCTCCAGTTGTTGCAACCATCTGGGGAGTGAACCACTGGATGGAGGACCTTTCTCTCTGTCTCTCCCTCTCTCTGTAACTCTACCTCTCAAATAAATGAATACAATCTTTAAAAAACAGGTTCTTAAGATATCAAAGCATAGTAAAAGCAACAAAATTAAAATCAAACTGGAACATACATTGCTATCTAACAGGAAAGACAAACAGAGCATTGAGGATTTCTCTCAACCCAGAGTGGAGCCTAGATGTCTGAGCCAGAGCCTGGCAGGAACATCAAGGTAGGGGTAACTGAAAAGTCCAATGGAAAGGACATGTGACTTCATCCTTGTCTGACAGTCCTAAGCGAAGACCCCAAGTCCTGTTCCCTGCTAGAGTCTGCTTATGCCACTCAGACATAACTTTGAGCCATTCTTACCAGGTCTGAAGTCAGCCATGGTAGGAGGGTTTACACCATACAAATTGGCAAATGCTGTAGATCATGGATTATTCCCCCTTGGAGGGTCAGTGGTTAACATTTGCCAGCATGTCAGTGCACAAGGCCACCATAACCTCTTTGGCTTCATAAGAGATGGGAGCCACATGCTGCCAAAGGGAATGAAGTCGGGGTATAAATGTTGCACATAGGGGTGGTACTTAGGGTTGGAAATGAGCAAGCAACACTGTAGTCCTTCCTAGATATAAAGATCAAAAGTGAAGAGGCCACACACAGTAGACACTGATAGTAGCATATGGTTCTCTGGAAAGTGCCATTCCATGAGGAAGAGGGACATACTTCACCACCACCTCCTGGAAGGCAAGAGACTATATTTGAAACTGCAGGATGACAGTATTGCTGAGCCAGGACCCAACCCCTTCCAGTCAGAAGTACCAAGAAAGAATTTGGAAAACAAAAATGGTAATGACAGTGGACAAGAGGGTGCAACAACATTTTGGGAAGTTGATTATCAAGTTCTGAATGCTTACAAGGAGTAAGAATGAAGAGTGCAGCACATAAGGAAAGGGATCGCTGAACTTCCTTGTAAGCCTAATGGGCATCCTGACTTTTAAAGATGTATGCATAATGTTGATTTTACAAAAACACATTTTCAAAAGAAGGAAATCAATGCAAACTTCTATTGAATGAACTTTAAGACTTAGATTTTTTTTTAAATGGGAGGGATAGGTGTTGTGTTGCAGCAGGTTAAGTCACAACTTGGGATGCCTGTATCCCCTATCAGAGTGCCTGGGATCGAGTTCCACCTCTGCTTCCATTCCAGCTTCCTACTGGATTAAATACTGATGGGTTAAATACTTGGGTCCCCTCTACCCATATGGGAGACCTGGATTGAGTTCCTAGCTCCTGGCTTCAGCCTGGCCCAGCCCTAGCTGTTGAAGGCATATGAGAAGAGAACCACTGGATGGAAGATTCATATTTCTCTCTCTCTCTCTCTCTCTCTCTCTCTCTCTCTATATATATATATATATATATATCCTTTCAAATAAGTAATCTTAAATACTTAGGTTTAAAATCATGATAGCTTCTTGATGCAATGCAACTTCAATAATTTGGAACATACAGAAATGATACATTAATAAATTCAGATGATACAATGTTTTTAATAAATTAAATTTCTCTAATAAAAATTGAGACACTTTATGTCACATTGGGAATTGCAATTATTTCCAATCATACACTATTTTGAAAAGGCAGAATTGCCTTTGCAAGATTATACTGTATTCTAAATAAGGCACAGTAAATAGAAATGCTTTGAAATAACAAACTGTCTAATGAGGGATCCTTGGTTTCAATGCTCTTATTCAATTTGAATTCAATTGAGGAAAATTTGTTTTAAGATATAAATCCCAGGGGAACGCAGATGGCAGTTTTGTAGAACTTTTTGTTAATGATTCAGAGGTGATCAAGATAAATGAATTCAGGAAGCAAGGAAGAAAACAAGTAAAGAAATATGACATAATTACCGAGAAAAAAGCCATTTAGGAAATCTGGAGAGTATTTGCAGAATTGATTTTGCAGTAAGCTTACTTTTTAAAAGTGTAGTGTGTCAGCAATTTCATACTGGAAAACTCGGCAGGATCAAAACCAAGACAAAAAACAGGAATCTGGTTTGTCTCTTAACAAATAAACTTTAAGGTAAAAGAAAACAAGAGAAAGAGAAGGAATGGGGATCTGCAGATTGAAAGACTTAAAAGGCATATGAATCTACTGTCATGTGTGGACTTTAGATTTGAGTTAAAACACGCTATCAATAAATGGTGAAATAACAGGAAATTGAATGCTAGATATCTGATTATCTTAAAGAATTATGGTAAAATGGGTTTTTTAAGATTTTATTTTTATTTATTTGAAAGGCAGAGTAACAGAGAGAGGAGGAGAGACAAAGAGAAATCTTCTGCCCTCTAGGTCACTCCCAAAATGGCTACAATACCCAGGGCTGGACCAGGCTGAAGCAAGGAGCCTGGAACTCCATCTCTGTCTTCCACATGGGTGCAGGGGTCTAAGCACTTGGGCCATCACCTGCTGCCTTCCCAGCTGCATTAACAGGGAGCTTGATTGGAAGCAGAACAGCTAGGGCTCAAACTGGTGCCCATATGGGATGCTAGTGTCACAGGTGGTAGCTTATTTTCTAGACACTTATCTAGAAATACTTGTGGGATGAAATGATAGAAAGCCTGGAAATTTGTTTGAAATCATTTCAGAGGAGAGAGTAGACGGGGCGGACGTGGAGCATGACTGACCTTGGTTTGATGGCTGTTAGGTGTGAAGGACAGATACATGATAGTTCATTATATTATTCTGCTTTTGTGTGTGGTTGAAATTCTCTTATAAATAAAGCTTTCAACAAATATTAGCGTGACTTTTTTAGTTAGTTTGTATGATGGTTTTAATCTTTTGTTTGAGGTTTTTCCAGGCATCCTTTGAGACACGGGTGGGGGCTTGGAGGGAGTAGCTCTCAGGAGCCTCTGAGTTGGGAAGCTCTGGCCTGTGGAGCTGGAGGTTTGGCAGCATCAGAAGTCAAAGCACAACCGTGGCATTGGTGAAGAGACATTCTGGTGGCTCTCAAAGACCTCTGCATCCTGGTGCCCATGCCTTTGTGTAATCCCCTTCCCTTGAAGTGTGTGTGGGAGATGTGGCTTGCTCCTAGCCAGTAGAATATGGAAAAGGTGATAAAGTCACTCTCATAGCTTTGTTACATTATATAAGACTCAATATTGCTAGCAGATGTATTATCTCTCTGTCTCCCTTGGTGGCTTTGGAGAAGCAAGCTGCCATGTTGTGAGAGAGCTACATGGCAAGGCACTGCAGGTGGCATATAGGAGCTGAGGATGGCCTCTGGCTGACAACCAGTAAGAAGATAGACCTTTTGTCTTACAGTCACAAATTCTGACAAGATGAATGATCTTGGAAGTGGATCTGCTTACCAGTCAATTACTAGATGAGAACTAAGTGCTGGGTGACCCTGGGCAGAGGACTCAGCTGAGCCAGGCTCAGACTCTTGACTGACCCACTGAAATGAGATGATACACATGTGTTGTTCCAAACCACTACCTCGGTGGTAATATGTATGTTACCAAAGCAAGGAAAATAAATACAATGGCATTATAGTCTTTGTGCCCATAGATAATTATAAATTTTGAAAAGCACTGCAAGTAATTTCCTGTTTATCCTGAATGGTCAGAGTAAGGCATATCAGATAATTATAATATTATGGTAAAATGCATGATTGTATACTACCCATTGATTACCATGTTTCAAATAATTTAAATATAGTAAATTACACATAACACCAAAAATAATGGTGGGCATTTGCTTGAGGATCATGGATACAAATAATGACCATGGTACAGTATTGTGGGAAATAGCTGATTATGTTAGCTTCCTGGATCTTGTGTTTCCAATTTTTATAAGTTATTTTGTACTTAGAAGTAAATGGAACTGTAAAAAGGGCTCACAGCTCAGATCATACACAAAAATTTAAAAATTAAATGAATCATACCCTAACTGTTAAGAGCTAAAAGTATAAAATTTCTGGAGAAAAAACAGAAAACCTTGGTGACCTTGGGTTTGACAAAAAATTCTTAATTAGCACCCCAAAAGAATCACACTATTAAAAAATGATAAACTGGACTTAATTTAAGACTTTCATTCTTTAAAAAGTAAAAGGTGAGTTATATACAGGAAGAAAATATTTGAAAAATATATATCTGATATAGGATTTATATCTAGAATATAATGATAAACCAAAATTCAATAATCAACCCATTTACATAAAACAAAAAGACACATCACCAAATAAATATATGATGACAAATATGCACATGAAAATATCCTCAATATTGTTAGTCATTAGGGAAATACAAATTAAAACCACAGCAAGATACTACTTCATATTTACTAGAGTAACTAACTTAAAAAAAATTGACTATCCTGAATGCTGGCAAGAATATAGAACAACTGGCACTCTCATATACTGACACTCTCATACACTGCTAGTGGGAATATAAAATGGTACAGTTACTGTAGAAAGCAGTTCAGCAATAATAGATGATTATTCATCTTTGTTTTTAAAGATTTATTTTATTTATTTGAAAGGCAGAGTTACAGAGAGAGAGAGAGATAGAAAAAGAGAGATCTTCCATCTATTGGTTTGCTCCCCAAAATGGCTGGGCCAGGCCAAACTCAGGAGCCAGGAGCTCCCTTGGGTCTCCCATGTGGGTGCAGGGGCCCAAGGACTTGGGCCATCTTCTACTGCTTTCCCAGATGTGTTAGCTGAGAGCTAGGTTGGAAGTGGAGCAGCCAGGTCTCAAACTGGTGCCCACATGGGACATGACATTGCTGGTGTCAGCTTAACTCATTATGCCACAGTGATTATTCATCTTTGATTATGCATATTTTAAGGCATTTAAGCAACACCTTAAAAATACATACAATATGGGGGCCAGTGTTGCCATGCAGCAGGTTAAGCTGCAGCTTAGAACACCAGTAGCCCATATCAGAACATTGGCTCAAGTCTCAGCTACTCTTCTTCTGCTCCAGCTCCCTGCTAATGTACCTGGGAAGGCATCAGAACATGGTCTGGGCCCCTCCCACTAATGTGGGAAACCAGGATGGAATTCCTGGCTCCTGGCTTCAGCCTGGCCCAGCCCTGGCTGTTGCGGCCATTTGGGGAGTGAACCAATGGGTAGAATATCTGTCTGTCTGTCCCTCTGTCGCTCTGCCTTTCAAATAAATAAATAAATCTTTTAAAATTTATTTATAAAGCACACAGGAGGGGTATTCAAAAAAAGTTCATGGAAAATGTGTTATGAAAGAACTGTACACGGATTTCAAATAAATTTTTGCACCAAAATAAACTTATCTTTTCATACCACTTTCCACAATGTTTTTGAAGTACGCTTATATAGCCTGCTTAATTTTTGCATTAACCCTATGAGATAGTGTATTAGTTCATTTTGTGTTGCTGAAACCAAACACCAGATGCTGGGTAACGTATAAAGAAGAGACATTTACCAAGCTCACAGCTCTGGAGGTTCCAGGATCTGGTGCCAGCACTTGCTCAGCTTTGTTGAAGGCCTTCTGGCTACATCAGAACATGGTGGATGACATCATGGTGGGAGCATGTGCCAGAAGGAGTGATCACATGGCAAGACAGGAAGCAGGGGGCTGGGGAGGGGCTGGGCTCTTCCTTTTTAAAACAGCCCATTCTCAAAGGAAATAACTCATTCCTGTGATACACAATGCACTCCTCAAAACCAGCATTGATCCATTCATGAAGGTGGAGCCCCCATGAACTAATCTTCTCCCATTAGGCCCCAAATCCTAAAGGTTCCCTGACTTCTCAACACGTCGCATTGGGTCAAAGCCTCTGGCACAGGAAGCTTTGGAGAACACACTCAAACCACATCCAGACCGTATCCTCATGGTCTCGGAGCAGGGCAAGTGCAGTATGAGTGAAGCTAAGTGGCTTACTCAATGGCATACACCCAATCTGTGATGAAATCTGAGTGCAAACCACGCTACCCCAACCACTCTTCTACCTCGTGGTGCCTTTGAAAAGACTGCATGCTGCTATGGGTTCTTTTAAAAAAGTAGACACTACTACTAAATGCCCAGTAATTATGATAATTAGTGCTGTTTTATGTACATTTATTATGCAAAAAGAGTGGCACAGAAGTTAACCTTTTAAAATCTATTACATATTTATTTTATAAAATGTATAGTTTTATATAAATTTTATGGTTACCTTCTACTTATAGCCAGTGATAACTATTTTCTATAAATTATAGTGATTATGGTTTTTAAGTATATCAGATTTAGGTGCTCAAAAAGTATATTTAAAGAAAAATTATTAAGTAAATTACAACACAGGTGGCACAAATATAAGGCAAAATTCATTAAGGTAACTCTTGAAAACATAAGTCAAATTCTACACACTGTGGGAGAGAATAATATAAATCCCCCCTTTTTTTTTTGAGAAGAAAAATGGAAATGAGAACTGAGTTTCCCTTTAAGAAAAAGGTCAACTTCATTTAAAAGGAATCCATGAAACAATCTCTTGGACTTTCCTTTATGTCAAAACAGAGTAATGATTCTCTCTGCCTCAGAATAGATCCAAACTTCATAAAGGTTCACAGATCCACAGCTGAACTAGCTAAGACCAAAGGTGCCAATTCTGGTTGCTTTTTTGCTCTATTTGATTTTTTCTGTTTTTCAGAAACAAGGTTAAGGAGCTATGAGCAGTCATGAACTCTTTTAGAATTTATGACCCAGCCCTGGTTTGTATAGACCTAAACTTGTGCAACCATAATGTAGGCAATTGTATTAAGTCAGAGAATATGGCTAGTATAGGTGATCGTGAGAAACTTCAGTTATAACTATAAAGGGTCTTCAAAAAGTTCATGGAAATGCATTTTCTAAAAATAAAAATCCAGGGTACATGATTTTCAAAAGTCTTTGGCATTGTAATAAATTTGTCTTTTAATCCTATTTCTCCATGAACTTTTTGAAGTCTCTCCTAGGTTACTGAACAGTATTTCCATTTTGACTTTTTGATAGAATGCTCAAGGCAAAGTTCTCTTAGAAATTACCAAACCCTTCCTAAAAGTAGCCAAACAGCAAGGTTTTTCTAAACCCTTTGAACTTCCCTGGCAAGGCTACAGTGCTCCAACAATTATGATATTTGCATAATCCCCCTGTTAGCGGATCCCATGACTGTCAAAGGTTACTCTTAAGCAGTGGTTCTTTTTTTATTTTTTTATTTTATTTTTTATTTATTCCCCCCCCCCCCAAAAAAGAAACCTTTTATTTAAAGAATACAAACTTCATGTGTTTCGTAAGTGCAGCTTTAGGACTATAGTGATTCTTCCCACCATACCTGCCCTCCTACTCCTCCTCCTCCTCCCTCTCATATTTCCAGACCCATTCTCCACTAAAATCCATTTTCAATTAACTTTATACACAGAAGACCAACTCTATACTAAGTAAAGAGTTCAACAATTTGCACAGTAAAAAAAAAAAAAACTTTCTCAATGGTTGAGAGAGAGGCTGTTCAGTCATTGCATCTTGAAGTTAATTTCACTTTTTTTTTTTTTAGAAACTTAATTAATTTTAACGAAGCACCCAAGAATGATACATCTTTTGGGAGCACTTAGACATAGTTATAATACAACACTTTTAGGAGCTGGCGCTGTGGCGCAGCGGGTTAATGCCCTGGCCTGAAGCACCTGCATCCCATTTGGGCACCAGTTCGATACCTGGCTGCTCCAATTCCAATTCAGCTCTGGGAAAGCAGTAGAAGATGGCCCCAGTTCCTGGGCTCCTGCACGCATGTGGGAGACCCAGAGGAAGCTCCTGGTTCCTGGCTTCGAATCAGCGCAGGTCCAGCCATTGCTGCCAATTGGGGAGTGAACCATCGGATGGAAGACCTCTCTCTCTCTCTCTCTGCCTCTCCTCTCTCTGTGTAATTCTTTCAAATAAATAAATAAATCTTTTAAAAAAAATACAACACTTTGAGGACAGAGGCTCTGCATGGGAAGTTAGTGCACAGTGACTCCCGTTGTTAATTTAACAATTACTACTCTTATGTATGACATCAATGATCTCTCGAGGCTCTTGAAATGAGCTGCCTAGGCTATGGAAGCCTTTTGAACCCACAAACTCTGTCAGTATTTAGACAGGGCCATAAGCAAAATGGAAGTCCTCTCCTCCCTTCAGAGAAAAGTACCTCCTTCTTTGATGACCATAAGCAGTGGTTCTTTAAGTGTGTTCCCAGGACCAGCAGCAGTAGCAGTAGCAACATCAGCTAGAAACTTACGGGAGATGCAAATTCTTGAGCCCCACCCTAGACCCACTGAATCAGAAGCTGTGTGAGTTGGGCCCTGCAGTGTGTTTCTGCAAGGCCTCCAGGGAATTATAATTTTAGGCACACTGATGAGTGAGGACCACTGCTCTCAGAGTTAGGTCTAAGACTGTTTCATACCTTCTAGATAATCAAAGAACTAAGTTCTTATTCCCTGGCTAGGAGCTAATCAACATCCCAAAATTCTCTTCTTCTTCTTTTTTTTTTTTTTTTTTTTTTTTTTTGACAGGCAGAGTGGATAGTGAGAGAGAGACAGAGAGGAAGGTCTTCCTTTTTGCCATTGGTTCACCCTCCAATGGCCGCTGCGGCTGGCGTACCATGCCGATCCGAAGCCAGGAGCCAGGTGCTTCTCCTGGTCTCCCATGGGGTGCAGGGCCCAAGGACTTGGGCCATCCTCCACTGCCTTCCCGGGCCATAGCAGAGAGCTGGCCTGGAAGAGGGGCAACCGGGATAGAATCCGGCGCCCCAACTGGGACTAGAACCCAGTGTGCAGGCGCTGCAAGGCGGAGGATTAGCCTGTTAAGCCACGGCGCCAGTCAACATCCCAAAATTCTCTTCTAAGACACTGCAATGTCATCACCTGAGAGAAGAGCGAACTTTCTCCTCTAAAGATCAAGCTCTATCTCCCCCTCCCCTGGCAATTCCACAACCTATTTCAAAATATACCACCACTTACTCTGACTTCATTCTTAGGGCTTAAACTGCTTGGTGGTTACATGAGGTATAGATGCCTAATGTCACCCATTTAACTTGAAGCCAGCTCAATGCATCAGAAAAATCTCTGCTTCTATTTCCAGAAGACAAGCTCCTTCTCTTGTCCCAAACTTCCATTCACTCACGAAGTGTTTCCTGAGCACACAGTATGTGACCAGTGCTTCTCTGGGTACTGGTGAAACAGCAGTGAGCCTGGCAGATAGTGCCACCACAGAAAGTCACAGCTACTGTCTGTCTTGTTCATGCTCTTTCCACCCTCCGGCTCAAGCTTCGCCCCATGGTCTGCTGTGGACCCTGTTTCACATGGCAGCCCAATGTGGTGGACAAAGCCAGGGGTTGAGGTTGCTAAACTTGTGGTTTAGTCCTAGATCTACCCAGTCAGCTAGGATATTTAACATGCTACTCCTTGGTTCACTAGTTATTTGCATTATCCCATAGATTCATTTCAGTTTGGGCTGTTGGGGTTTTTTTGCAATGGCAAGTGGAAACCATTGAGTTATACCATTAAGTGGCTCAAAGCTGAACTACCAGCTAGTCCTTTTTTACTCCCCAGTCACCTGGAACCACACTCATGTACTCCTACACAGCTCACTCTCTTTGTGCTTTCACTCTTCCTGTTCCTGTTCCTCAGGATACCTATCCATGTTTCTGCCACACTTTCCAAATCTTGTTTGTGCCCCAAAGTATTCGGTCTCTAATGTTCTCTCCTTCAAGTTTTGCCTGACCACCCGAGGCCAAATGAATCTGCCCGTCTCTAAACTGTCTGTTATCGTCTCTGTTACAGGATTTAACACCACAGCACATGCATGCATTCATGCTACTTGTCAATTTTACTTCATATCAAGCTGTCTTGTCTCTTCAATTATTGTGAAAGATATGTGAAACAGAGATGATATCTTACAATCCTTTTAAATCTCTTCCCTATCTGTCCTCTGGTATATGCTAAAGAAATGAACAACAGAACAGAACCCAGATGTTTAAGGTGTACTTGAGGGGCAGGCGTTTGGCAAAGTGGTTAAGTCACTGCTTGGGTCACCGGCATCCCACACTGAGTGCATGGTTGGAGTCCTAGCTTCTCTGCTTTAGATCCAATGTCCTACTACTGTGCATCCTGGGAAGCAACAGATAATGCTCCCTGCCACCCACATGGGAGACCCAAATGGAGTTCTGGGTTTCTGGCTTTGGCTTGGCCAAACCCTGACTGTTTCAGACATTTGAAGAGTGAACCAGCACATGGAAGATGTAAGATGTCTTCCTGTCTATCTCTGTCTGTCTTCATTTCAAATACAATGAAAATATAAATTTTTTAAAGATGTACTTGAAACTTTTATAAAATGCAGACTTTTAAGGGTAGTAATAATTATAGTAGCTTAGGTTCATACAAGTCTTCATAGTTTAGAAGTGCTTAAGTACTTTTCGCCAAATCTAGTTGTCAGAAAAACTTTGTGAAGCAGGTATCATTATCCTTGTTTGGCACGTGAGGAAACAGATTCAGACGTTTCTTATGACTTGCCCGAGGCCGTAGAACTAGCAAATGGCAGAGCTGGGGCTCACACTGCCACATTCCACCCCGTCTTTTACCTGACTACTTTGGCTGGTCGAATTTATCACTGTTAGTATTTACCTGTCTTGTACCATGCCCTAATTTCTAAATTCAACCCTCTGATTGAAAGCAAGTACTGTTCAAACAGTGATGGGCTTTTCTGATATTTTAAATGTCAAGGCATGGCCCACTTGGGGAACAAGAAGTACAGCCTCACCTGGTGTTCCTAAGCGAGCCTGAGCAATGGTCAGTTTTTCATGGGGTGCTTGGCACTGGCAACTGGTTTCATCTGCAAATGGGGCAGGTGCAGTCAGGGTCTAGAAGGGAAAAAGAGAAAGGAAATGTAGTCTGACAAACTTGCCTTTAGCACTAGCTTCCCCTGGGGGTTTATTTTTGTTGGCTACATGGGTATGATTAAGAAGTAGAATATATCTGCTGAGTCTTCCAGAGAAATATTGGATTGTTAAAAATAAAGAAAAGGCATCGTCACTGAAATCTTTTCTTTTCCTGTCTTTTAACTGATGCTTCAGAAATAAGAAGAGCTCTTCAGTGTCTACCACATGCAAGGTACCAGCGGAGGCATTCAGGATACATCGTGTCTTTCAGGCCCCGTAACCCCCTACGATGGATAGATAGTATAGGATAATACTAGCCCTGTTTCACAGCAGAGGACACTGAGGTTCAGCGGGACTCAGAAATATGCCAAGTCATGGCCTCAGAAAGTCACGATGCCCAGCTTTGAGCATTTCACAACCAACAGGGCAGTCTCCAAGCATTTAGACTCACCCACACCCGGGGTAGTCGGCTGGAAGCAACGGCACAGTCAGAAGGGCGGCACCACGTTTCCTGTATTCCACACACAGCAGCCTGGCCAATCACCAGCTCTGACATCTCTTCAGCGCAAAGGCCAGGGCCGTTATCTGTGCCCTGGGAGGGCCTAAAGGCACAGCAGTTCTGGCCCGCTGCAGATAACCGCCCCTGTGGTAGCTTTACCAGCCACCAACGGCTGGAGGCCCCGCCCCAGGCTGCTTGGGCTGGGGCTCTAGGGAACGCTGTGAGAAAGATGTAGTCACTTGGAAGCCTGCCCAGGAAGTGGCCCTGCGTTTTTCAGTCAGCCTCTTAAAATGAAAACCTCACTCTCTCCAGACAGAGGAAGACAAAGCAAGTGGTGTTTTTGTAAACAGGGCAAATGCAATCCAGAGTTGGCCATTTGTAGTCCTTGAACTGTGTCATTACCACAGTCACCACTACATCATCTTAGGTATTTTTAAAGCTAACGTTGACTAGTCACTGTAAACATTACTCAGAGTGCTGTGTGAATTGTTTCTTGCAGATGGAGACAGGTGTTCCCTAACTTGCAAGCACTTGACTGAGGAATGATCCCTGCATTTGAACAGGGGCTGTGACCCACTTCTGCCATTCATTTATTCATGCACTTTTTCATTCACATGTATGTCAGGCACTATCTTAGAACTTGGGGATAGAAATAGGGACAAAACCAGTCCCTACCCTTGAGAAGCCCCCGTTTTCTGCACTGACAAGGATCAATCCCTGTCCCTGCCCCAGCTGCGGCCCCTCTCCCTAAGGCAGAATCTTCTACCCAGGAAGCTGGAGTCCTGCCCCAGTGCTGTCCGGAGACCTCCCAGTTGCTGGGACTTTTTTTTTTTTAACCCCAACAGCCTCTCCTTCAGGGCTCTGAAAGCAAAGCGGGATGCGGGAAAAGGATGAAGGAAACTTGAATCCATTATTGGTTCTTTTTTGGACACATAAAGGTGACCTAGTGGGCTATGGTGGGCCAGAGCAGCATTCATAATGTGACAAAGAAGTGCAGTGACAAGAGCAGAAACTCTGTAGCCACAAAACTGGGGTTTAAATCCCCTTTCCAACACTTGCTGGCTGTGTATTCCAATTTGGCTCCAGTGGTTGAAAGGAACTAACATTAAAGTTAGTTCAAGGGATAAAGGATTTATTTTAAGGCTACCCTGGCACAGAAACTGCAGAAATGAAGGCAAGGGGCAGAGCGTGGCCCCAGAACCCAGAGTGCTCTGCACCAACCTGGCTACTCTCTGCTACTGATTCTTTGTCTCTCCCTCCTGCGACTACATCCTTCTGCAGCATTTAAGACTCTGCTTAGCTTCCCCTCCCCCATACATTTGGCTTGAATATGTCCCCCCCCCCCCCCAGCCTCCTTGGCCTCCCTTCATTTCCCTTATCTTTCAGCCCTAGCTCATGCTTCTACTAACTTACTGTTTCTTTCATGGTTGCCAATTCAGATTCCTGAGAGAGAGTCTGCTTGGCCATGTTCATCTTCTCAAGTTGGGCCACAACCAGGATGGCCTGGCATTGGATCAGGTCCCCATCCTGGTGCCTAACAGGTTTCACAAGGGATGTCATGAGTGTCCATCATTGCCTCTTGAGCAGGAGCTACGGTTAGGGCAAGAAATGTATTTGACTTCTTGTGCTCTTAAAAGCAAGTTACTTAACTTACTTGAACCTCAGCTTCATCTGTAAAATGGGTAACTATTTTACAGGGTTGTTGTGAAAAACAGAGATAATATGGATGTACCTGGTGCTCAATAAAATGTAAATGTAGCTATTAGTATTATTATAATCATTATATTATATAATATTATATATAGGTAATATATTAATATAATATATAATGTTATCTAATAATAATGTAGTTTTCCACAGGAACAAGAAAATTCACTTACTAAAGAATGAATGCGCTTTAAGTACACAACCCAAATGGGGTAAATTGGTTGGAAAACGGAATTAGCTTATATTAATGATTCATGGCTTTTTAATATAGATGGACAGTGAATCTTTTTAATGTAATCTAAAATAAATTACTGTTTGGAGACCTTTTATGTGCTAGTCCCAAAACTGACTGAAAAGATAAGGTGTTGCCATTTTCCAAGAAAGGTATATTCTAGAGGATGTGAAGTCTGATAGTTAAAATGGAAACAGAGATATTTGCAATGAAACAGTAGTTTCTCAAAGGTGAAGAAAAGGTTTACATGAATTATGCATTTTATTCTTAATTATTGTGGCCTAAAAGTAAGAAGAAAAGGGAGGACATGAGAAATGGAAGGCAGAGAAAAGTCCTAAGTGTGCAAGTGTACTTGCGTGTGTACTCGTGCATATGGGAGCATCTTCAATAGCACTTGACTTGGATAAGGGGTATTTCTTGTCAGTACAAGGCACTGGACTTGGAATGGGGAGAATGCAGAAGTAAATAAGGCACAGTCTCGTTCCCTGAACATTGTCTTCCAAAGCAAGGCAGAATATTCTAAGTTGAAAGTCAACTTTCAACTTTTTCAGGAAGACCTGGTTAAGACCCAGCTACCAATAATGACCTGAGGCAGTATTTCCTCAGTCCAGGTGCCTCCAGATTACAATAAAAAAAACTCCTACGCTGAGCCAGAACAAACAATTTTATTTATAAGACATTTTTTGCTGTGCCCCATCCACATAAGAGGGGGGACCAACCTCCAGACATTTGGGAGTAAGAGAGCCAGAAGTTCCTGGCAGTGGCATGGACTGGACCAACCTGGCATCCCACTATCAAGCTACTTGCAGGGGACCAAGGTCCAGACAGTCCTTACCATTTGCAAAAGCCAGGATGCTTCCAGGGATCTTCTGGTCTAGGCCCAGTAACAGAACATGATAGCAAAATCTGTGAGTGCCTACTTAGTGCCATGTATCCATGTATATGCTAAGCACTTTAAGTGTATTTGCTCATTTCCACTCTGTGAAGTAGGTACTATTTCCACTGAATGGTGCAGGACCTGTCTTCCAACAGTGACACCAAGTGACAGCAAGAAACAACAGTAATGGCAAGTCCCTTGACTCAGTTAACATTGTGGCTCCTTCTGAACTGAGCAAACTCCCTGGATTCTACGACAATTAGAATGGAGAGACCTCGAAAAGGAGATGCAGCTCTTCCTGATCACTGGAGAAGGGGGACCCTAGATAATTAATTGTAGAAAAAAAAGGCGCATGATCATATGTTACCCAGTCTTCGTGAAGCAGGTTAAATGACTCCCAGGTAGTTACTGGCAAGCCTCAGCTTAGATCCTAACAACACAGGTCACATCCTTTGTGTTTATTAATACATGCCAGAGGTTTAATATGATGCTACACATTTGGAAGGTGAATAAATGTAGGAGAGGAATAATAGATGAAGGAACAGAAATGGCTCTGGGGCAGCAATCTTCTGGAGTGAAGGGTACACCTTTTAGAATGGGAGAAAATATTAGTTTGGAAAGCATGTTCAATTTCTTTAAAGATTATTTATTTGAAAGAGTTACAGAGAGGGAGAGAGAGAGAGAGACAGAGAAACAGAGAGAAAGAGAGCAGACAGACGGAGATCTTCCGTCCACTGGCCCACTCCCCAAATGGCCAGGAGCTCCTTCTGGGTCTCCCACATGGAGGCAGGAGCCCAAGCACTTAGGTCATCTGTTGCTGCTTTCTCAAGCACAATAGCAGGGGGCTGGATATGAAGTGGAGCAGCCATGACATGCAGCGGAGCCCATATGAGACGACGGCATCACAGGCTGTGGCTTAACCCAGTATGCCACAACGTGGGCCCCGGTGTGTTAAAATTTGAATAATGTCCTATTTTGACAAAAGTTCTACTCTTTTCAACTTGTAAATCACAGAAACTAAGCCTCTGGACTGGGAGAAGTCACCAGAGGCTATACTGTGACCCCCTTGGGAGCCACATTCCAAATTTGGGGTTAGGGAGGCATATGAGATTTTATATTTGCAAAAAGGAATAGGTATTTTAAATGGTTAAGAAGCCCTGTTCAGGCCGGCGCCGTGGCTCACTAGGCTAATCCTCCACCTGTGGCGCCGGCACCCCAGGTTCTAGTCCTGGTTGGGGCGCCGGATTCTGTCCATGGTTGCCCCTCTTCCAGGCCAGCTCTCTGCTGTGGCCCAGGAGTGCAGAGGAGGATGGCCCAAGTGCTTGGGCCCTGCACCCGCATGGGAGACCAGGAGAAGCACCTGGCTCCTGGCTTTGGATCGGCGTAGCGCGCCGACCACAGCGGCCACTTGGGGGGTGAACCAACAGAAAAAGGAAGACCTTTCTCTCTGTCTCTCTCTATCACTGTCCACTCTGCCTGTCCAAAAAAGAGAAAAAAAGAAAAAAAAAAGAAGCCCTGTCCAAGTATCCTGTAGCTTGTGTGTGCCAGTGGCCTTGCCAGACCACGGTCATAGAGCTAGGCCACAATAAGACTTCTTTTTACCTAATTTAGGATTAAATAACACCCAGGAACTGCCTGTGTTTACCTTTCCTGTTTGTCACACAAGTTCTCATCATGTAAATTGTACCATAGTACCATACCAAGGCCATAGTCCTATCAAGCTTTTTAAAGGGGAAGACATGATATGTTGTGTATTTCATTGCGGAATCTTTTCAATTAGACATCATCAAATATTTACCTAAAAACTATTAGGTACTGCATAAAATATACAATACAAATATTACTTCAGTGCAAAAAATGGTTGATAGAACCCGTACTTGTGCAATGTGCATCACTGATGACTGGACCAATCAGACAACAGGCTGATAAACCAGTCAGAACTTAGCATAGGACTACTGATGGTGAAGGTCAACTGCAGAGTTGCTTGTTGAAGCTAAGCCATTCTTTAACTACAGTGGTTCAATTCAATCAGACAGATCTGAGTTCAAATCCTAGCTCTATTATTTAATATACCCATTTGACTTTTTAAAATTTGACTTTTAGAAAACTGCTGGTTCTTAACTTCTGTAACCTTCAGTATTCTCACCTATGAAAGGGGGCTAATAAAGAGATCTACCTCAGAAAGCTGTTTTAAAAATTAAATGAAATAATGTATGAATGATAAATACCATTTTGCCTCACCATAATCTAATCTCTTCCTCTCCATCTCCATTCTTCTCTGTATGGCTTCCCACATGGACTGCAGCACTGGGCTCCCTTGCTCTCCTGCTGCCAGCTGGATTGGGTCCATGAAAAGCATGGTGGGCAGCACAAGAAGGGACTCAGGGCGTTATCTCCTTGGCTTCCTCTCTGCTAAGAAGCAGTGTTTTTGTCCTTTGACTAGAATTCATGGTTCCTGTGAGAGGTCTCTCTTTATATAGCTCTCTGTGAGGTTATGTTAACCACACATACCCCTTGCCCTGAAAGCCTAGGGGCATGGCAACCCCAGTGTTTCTAGGCCTGTTCCTTGGGGTTTCCTGAAACCCTGCGCATACTTTTGTAAATAGTCCCTTTATTAATCTCTCTTCAAGTTTCCTCTTTATAGTGATCTGTCTATGTCAGTGATCTGTGAGAAGGCCTTGCTTATACAGCATCTATGTCCAGCAGTATAATGCCAGAGTCAACAAACATGAGCTAGCCAATGTTGATGAGACATGTTAGAAGCACAGAGATCAATTGAAAAGTGAATTGCCCCTAGTCACAAAGTTTATAACCACCTCCAGAATGTCTTCCAGTAGCCAAGAATTTTACAAGCACAGAACAATTTAATCAGGATATGCAAAAGAGGTAAGAACAGGGCTCCAGAGTCCATTTCCCCCAAACAGGCATCCTGCCTCAGGAGTCAGCAGGTGTAGAACTACAGATTCAGAATTACAAAAAGATATCGCAAAATCTCATCTTCCTGTTTCCGTTTGAATTTACGTGTCTCTGGGGCCAGTGCTACAGTGGGCTAAGCCTTTGTCTGCAGCACCGGCATCCCATATGGGTGCCAGTTCGTGTCTCAGCTGCTCCTCTTCCCATA